>NW_007726386.1:420700-493725 GCF_000696425.1 Galeopterus variegatus | reverse complement strand
GAAATTGATGTTTAGAGAAGTTACTTGCTTTTCCTGGACCCTGTTGGGCATAACTTTGCGCGCATGCACCCTGACACGCACGGGCGCCATTTCATGCGCTCCGCGGCCACCATTTCACTAGCGCTCAACGGCACGTAGCTGCCAGCCTCGCCCTTCCGGGTCCCAGTGATTCAGCAACTTTAGTTCCGTATTCGCGTAAAGCCTCCCCACCACCTCACCCTATCCTTTTAAGCCCTTCTTATTGGCTCTTTGCTTGATCTCTCATATCAAAACCCGCCCTGCCCTTTTTCCCTATATAAGCTGTGCCGCCCTGCAAATAAACGGAGTTCCGGCTTTGACCACTCTCCTGGCTCGGTGGTGTTCTTTCTTGGCCCCCGGGGAGGAAGGTCCTGGGGGGAAAGGGCCGTGCCAGCGACACTCATCATCCCGCTCAGCCCCACAAGGGACCCCCGGCTGGACCGGGGTCTCTTCCCGCTCGGTTTTGTCAGCCTCTGGCTCAGGGAGGCCCGACACTTAATATTATGTTTTGTTTTTGTTTTTAGGTGTTTTGTTTTATTATTTTTTACCTGAGACTAGTTACATGGATGTGTTCAATTTGCAATAATTAATCCATCTGTACACTTTTGATTTCTGTGTTTTTCAACATATATGGTACACCTAAATAAAAGTTTAAATTTTATATGTAAAAGTATTTACCTATCTGAACATAATTATCTAAAATATGTAAATAGGTACTGGTCTGCAAAACTGTTCTATTACTATATTTACAAATTTTAGCTATATGCTTGCATCAAGCACTAAGGATATAGATATAGTGAAGAGTCCCAGGAAAACTGGAATGCCGTTCTAAATATTTGGGATGTGTGATAACTGTAAGGCATATTATATCTTCAAAGAGAAAGATGATGTGTCCCTGGCCTTTAGATAATTATAATTATACTCTAAGGCAAAAGAGCAGGTTGATTTGAAATCTTAATGTCAATGTCAGTTAGTGACCTAAAGAATGTATAATTTGCTCTAGTTGCTTTATGTATTGCTTTTATGCTTATTTTAATAAATATCAGAGATACTTTAAAATATTCTATATTGACTAAAGTGAAGATTCCTGGAAGTTGACAACTTAATAACCAGGAAAAATCCTATGTAATTTTCTTGAAAAAATAAACCATAAGATGTGGTTCATTGATCTACTTTTCTATATGTGATTTTAAAGATTTTTTGGATTGGAAGTCATTCACTTTTATCTATTTAAATAACATTTAATTTTTTTTAACTTTGTAGTGAATTTGTATGAAGATGATGGCACCTATATTAGAAAGATAAACATTATTAAGAATTAGAGTAAATATAACTTGGCCTTTACTATCCAAGTGATCTATTGGTATACTACTATATAAGAAAATGTAGGTTCAGAATTAATAAATAATAGCTATTGTCAGTAATAATAAAATATAAGAATTACTATTAATATATTACCTTGAAATAGAAAAGAAATAAAGTTTCATTCATGCTTAATAAATAGATTAACAGTACACAGCAAAACAAATTGTTTAGAGAAACACTTTTTATTATAATCTTGAATGTAATTTTCTCCAAATTTTTGACCCACAAAGATTATTTTTAACTTTTATTACCTGATCATCTTTTCTCTATTGTTTTCTATTAGTTTCTTAGCTACAAAGAAAGCATATTTAATGTCTTCTACAAAGGAAAATTCCAAAGAAATTCAAATTTTTTTCTTCCTAGATGTCAACTGGATAATTAGTATATAATTTGGATCTTATTGCACACAGGTATTGATAGTCAACACTGTAACCCACAGATATGTACAACCAATTAAGTTTCAATAAGTAA
This sequence comes from Galeopterus variegatus, assembly GCF_000696425.1. Lineage (NCBI taxonomy): Eukaryota > Metazoa > Chordata > Mammalia > Dermoptera > Cynocephalidae > Galeopterus > Galeopterus variegatus. Next base: position 491,871 of record NW_007726386.1, on the reverse strand, counting down.
AAATAAATAAATAATAAGTACATATTTTTTTATTTTTTAATTTAATAAATAAGCAAATAAATAAATAATTTGGATCTAAGAATTGATGTAATCCAAAAAGATTGGGTCTTGAAGGAAGAGATGTCTTAGATTAATCAAAGTTAGCTGCTCCATGTCAACGTACAATGGTCTGGATTTTTGGATGACTGAGGATGTTTTGCGTGCTCATAAGTGTGTGTTCCTCTGTGTGTATGTGTGTTCCTATACTTTATTATACTTCATGTATTTGTCCAAATACTATATAGTTATAAGCATTTGTCTCTTAGAAATGGAAGCAGACCTTTCTTTATCATTTGCCCGCTTGGTGAGGCAGCTTGGAGAATATATCTGAGTGCATTGTCTAAAGCAGAAATGCAAGAGGTGAACCATATGTACAAACAAGTATACAACATTTTCTGATTATTAAACTTTTCAATTTTATCCACAAATTAGCTCATGTTACATTAATGTGAAATGTGACTTACTTAAAACTTTGACTGCTTTAAAAAATTTTCCCCCTTTTCCTTCCAAACAAAATGCATGACTACATTCTACAAATTTTACATTAGGCTATAGCTTCAATTTTAGTAAAATCATATTCTAGTTGAAGCATAAACTAATTGTGTTACCATGGAGGAGTAGCTTACTCTCTGAATGGGTGGCACATGATTGTCATTATGCTAAGCATTTAAAAATCACTAACCTTTATTTTATTAATGTAGACAATGTAAATTAGAACCCTAAAGATATAAAAAAGAAAAAAAATGAATTCAAAATCAACACAAGATAGCTATGATTATTAATATTTTTAGCCTTTAAATATTATATTTGTTTACTTTTCATAGGCATATGAAATATATAACATGATGAGTAAGAAGATGAATGGGTATATCTAACGTGCACATTTAATTATAGGTGTGCTATCAAATACCCTTTTTTTTCTCCTAATCTATTTATTCAAAATACTTATTGGGCGCATATCAATTCTAGACATTGTTCCAGACACTAGAAATAAAAGAGAAAGCATAAATAAAAATTCTACGTCTAACAGGGGAAGCAGACAAGTAAACCAAATGTTGTGATACGTTAGGAGAATTGTTATGATAGAAATACAGAGTGACATGGCTGTAGACAGAAGAACATACGAAATAGTAAAAGGGGAATGAGTCATCAGGGAAGGCTGATCAGGTGATGAAATGCCTCAAAGAACAAGTATGGAGTGAGGTGCTACCTGAGTATGAAACACTAACAGCAAACTCATGGTGGATTGAGAGGAGAGAAACCTGTGTAAGCAGCGTCTGACTTGGCCGGCTGCTGTTTAGGGCTTGGTGAAAAATGTCTCTGTGAAAGTAAATAGAAGTCGGTCATTGAGAGCATCTTTTATAGCATGCCAAAGAGTCTAGGAATTTTCCTATAAGTGGTGGGAAACCATTAGAGAATGTTAAATAACTGTATGATATAATCATATACAAACTTTTAAATAAATACACTACAGGGAAAAAATACTAGAGCTTAAACAAAGACCATTTTAATGGGAAAAGCTGCCTTGAATTGACAGGTTTTGTTAAGAAACTGGAGGTCAAATTGAGAAGAAAGGAAGGATAGAGAAAACTATTATTGTCCAAGTCATTTATCGGTTTCCCACAGCTGAAAGAAGTTAAAGGGAAGGATAGAAAATAATAAATACAACACTGAAAATAATTGGTTTTTACCCAATGAATGCCTATGTTACCACTGGATTAACCTAATAAACCATGGATAGCACTATGGTATTTGTGTAAAACTCTATTGTTAAAAATGTAAATATTTATAATACAAATAAAAATATTTATAGGCCATATGTTTCTCGATTAAGAATTCAGACAAAGAAAAAGTACTTTCATTGATTAAAGCAGGACAAACATCATGGATAAAAAATAGTGACTTCTTAAGCAATTAAAGTGATGAACCAATTGAACCACTGTAAAATTATGGCTTTGGATCAAAATAGTATGTCAATTGAAATGAATAAATTATTTCTACCTCTTGACTCTTCAGAGTAAAAACAATGTCTAGATAGATAGATAGAGATATATCTGTAAGCATAATGATGAAACATCGTAGGAAGCACGTTGAAAGGTTTTCCTGATTTGCATGTTCAAATAGGGCCATCTGAATAATCACTTGTTTTCTAGAATTAATACATTATTTAAAACAAATTATAAATTGGTGACTTGCAAAACTTTAAAATGCACTTACAAATGTTAGGGTATGGAAGAATAGTACTGAATTAAATTATCTAGTATGCTGAAATGAACACTTACATAAAACTTAAGTTAGTTACTTACCTCTATTAAATGAAATCATGAAAATTTGAGAAAAGCATGGGAAATATCAGAGTAAATGTTAGAAGAGCTGGGACATGCCAAAGTAAGAGACAAAATGATATCCCTGAAAACAACTGTTCTTTTAATAAACATTAGGTACCTGATTTTCTAAATATGTCCAAATTATTAGAGTATTTAATATTTTATAGGTTTCTTGGGTGCAAATTATACCTTTGTTACCTCAATTTTTATTTATCTAATAAATGTGAATTTGAGTATGGATTACTTTGTTTTTTACTTGAACTTCTGTGAAATGCTTGTTCATATCCTTAACACTTTTTTGTTTTTGTCTTTTTCTTGACAGTTTTGTATATTATAGACAGTAATTCTTTTTTCTGTCATCTGCATTGCACATTTACTTTTTTTAGTACTATAATATGTTTTATGACTTTACTTAGTATGTATTTGTACATGAAAAGGTTTTTTTAAGCTTTATATGTAGTCATATATTAATAATTTTCACTTTATAAATTCAGGGTCCAAATTTTAGGTAGCTTCTCCAAATGTTATTTCCTAAATTTTTTTCAATAGAATTTACTTTATTAATATTTATTTACTTAATGTACATGGATTTCATTTTATTATGTGTCATAAGTGGGTACATATTTTTATTTTCTTCCAGCTGAGTAATCAATATGCCAGCACAAATAATTTCAAATTTGTTCTCTTGTTGAATTGAAATACCACTGTGTGTGTGTGATATATATATATATAACAAATATACATATTTGTCAAATATTCTGATATATATTTCTTTACTCCCTAATTTGTTCTACTGACGTGTTGTATATTTAAATATTAAAATGCAATTTTAATTGGATCATATATGCTTCCATTTTCCTACTTATTTTTGACATTTTTACCTAGGACTCACAGTGCCATTTGAATCTTCTGTTAGACTTATATATCACACATAAACACACGAGTACCTGGTATTTAATGGAGTCCAGGGCCAATGCTAGGTCACAGTGGATTCAGTGGCTCATATCTTTTTGTCATTTCCTCGGTCACTATACGTCTATTAAAAAATGGGCATGCTTAGTATTTGATACGACCTTAAATTAGTTTCTTGGCCTATGAAGTAAGAGCTGTCATAGAGGGGAAAGCCCCATGCAAGCACCACCACTATTAACCACCCATTGAGATAGTAAATAAAAAACAATGTCACAACACAGGGAAATGGCAAATATGAGTACCATTCTCAAAGACGTAAAGAGTCCAGTAATGGTGGCCTTTTTTGTATTATTTATTCACTAAGCTAATTCCTAAAAACTAAATGAATTACATCATATAACAGGGACTCCTTCGAATTTAACCAAGACGTGGCTCTAACTGCAATTGCTCTATGTGAAGTGGTATCTTTTTCAGAGCAGTTTAACACAGCCTTTGGTACATGGCATGGTGAAATTGATCTGGCAAATGCAATCATTTTCATTCCTATCAGGAAGAAAGAAAAAAAAATTCACATTTATGCATGATAGACAATAGAATGAATTTAAAGTCTTGGTCTAGGAAAATGTTATAAAATATTCAAAGGGACATGGAATATAATAGACAGTTTACAGAGCATCACATTGACTCATGAATCAGACCTAGAGAACAAGAATTGGCAAGTACACTGGAAGCCTTGGTAAGATACTTAGGTTTGAGAAGGTGAGAGAGAAACATTTTGAAGATTCATAGATACATCATATTTGTTAAGTTTTTAAGGGTCTGGTGGTTTGAGAGATAACTTGACTTCCTCTTTAAAGTGTAGAACAAATGAATGCATCTCTTGTCTCTCTCTTCTAAGATGTAAGATTTGTAGCTAAGGGGCCACATTGGGTTCTAGAGGCAGCTTATCACTTACTCGGAAATATTGCTCTGACCTATTTACTGAATGAACTGGTAAGCTACCAACTTTGAGTGGGGCCTAGAGAAGGATTTTGCAGCAGGTTCAGGTTTCAGTGCAAGCAGGTCTGACTTACCGGCTTTACTACCTTTCAGGTTTTATGATACCAAACCTAACTTTGGTAGGAAAAGATGCTTCCATAAGAGAATCTCAATTTTATGGGTATGTGTGAGTTTATAAAATCAAATGTGTTGATTGAAATACTGAATTTATCTAAGCTTAAGCTTTTTTCATGTAGGTCTAAACCAGTAATAGAGACAAGTATTCCAAATAGTTGTACTTTATTTCAATCATCCTTGATTTCTGAAAGATTTTGCTTTATATATTTAGCTATCATGTTATTTGGTGCAAATAACTTTATAATTACTATTTACTTTTCTTCATTAATTGTTCCTTAGACTTTGTGTGTGTGTATCAGAAAAATAATAAAGGGGTTAATATCAAAAGGTTATTTTAGAGAGGCAGCTACTTTTAATTCATCATACTTCCCAAATCCCTTTCTTGGGGTCAATAATTATTCTAAAGAAATAAAAATGTTAAAGAAATTTGTTTAAGTCATTGTATTTTTCTCCTATACTAATTAATATTTTAATCTTTCAATTTTACTTTGTTCATCTTTTCAACTTCGAGGCTCTGATATAGTTTACTTTTATAACTATGAAATATGCAAAATTATATGTAGTTACAAATTTATATTCCCAAATCATTTTAAAACACTGAGACAAAAATTTCCCAGAAAGAATTTTCAAACAATGAAAGCAATAAAGAATCATAATTTAATATTAGCCAAAAGTGATGAAAGGTCTAAGCATATGCATGATACTCAGAAATGTGCTGACTCATTTTCTCTTAGCTTGTCAAGATTTTTTGTGGCTTGTATTTTTATGTTAACTCAGACTTGAAAATAATCACCCATTTCTGGGGGGTTGCACTTTCCTTTTATTTCAGTGCTAAATATAGTTATATGAGTTTGACTGTATTTACATGTTTAAGACAAAATACAAATTGATTAAATAATTCTGAATTAAAGGATGAATTATGACATAAATACCATTCATTTGTAAGTGTTGGAGTCAGTATCTATGTTACCGTTACTACAAGAACATTGGAAAAGAATCTACTTGTTGACTTCTGGTCAAGATGGTGGAATAGATAGCCCCCAGAACCACTCTCTCCCACAAATAAACTAATTTACAACTATTGTAAAGCAACAACAGCCAAGCTGGGGTCACCAGAGCTCCAGAGAAGAGGACGAAAGACCTAACGGAGTGTGTGAAGGCCAGAGAAGCCACGACAAAAGAAAGAAAAAACCTCTCTGACCATTTCAAGCCCCAGCCACTTCCAAGCTGGAGCTACCAAGCGCATGGAGCAGGAACCAGCGAAAGCAGCCTCGGTGCCCTTTGGATGGAGTTGTGTGGAGGAGGCAGGGAAGAAGAGGGCCTTGGTGGCCCCCAGGCCAGCAAGACCACTAATAGGGTTCCCATGGACCCATATTCGAGTGAGAAACCAGAACACCTGAAAAAAAGGAGCCACTCAGAGGCCTGTGAGTCATTGCCAGGGACTGGGGTACAGCCCGTCCCATGGGAAGTGTTTGCAGCACTGGCAGTGGGGGAGACAGGCCCACTGGAAGAATACTGAGGCACAGCAAGGACAGCTGATCTGCACTCCAATCAGTGTAGGACCACTCAGAGAAGACTGGTCAGGAATATAGAATTGCATGGGGTGCAGTTTGATGAAAAGACTCAGGCCCAGACCAGTGTTTCTACACAATCCAGATGCATTGGATTTCCCTAAACTCAAAAGTACCTATAAAGTCAACCATTAAAACCTGAACTGCACAAAAAGCTTTTCCCAGGGAATCAACAGCAAAGCAGCAATTTCGCTCAACCACACAGTTCAAGTTCTGGTCCCCACAGGAAGTTCCCCCACTTTAGAAGTAAGCAAAGGACAGCAAATTACTTGTAGCGCAGAGCTGAAGTGGTGGGAACAGCAAATAATCCAACAAAGAACAGAAAGGAAAAACAGAGTACCCACAACCAGAGACAAAGTTTGATATTAACTAGTAAAGGTCTCAATTCACCAAAGAACACCTATAACACCCAGAAGGACTGGAAGTCCCCTGGGCTCCAAGCCAGAAAGGGGGGACCACCAGGCACACCACCAGAGCCATGCGGCCCACCCAGGGCGTTGAGGTTTGTAGCCGGGGACTGGACGCTCCTACCACAACCAGGCACACCACCATCACCACCACCAACAAGTTAAGGAGCATGTCAAAAACAGCACCTCCATGTGCGTGGCCCACCACAATAACTACAGCTGCCATGAAAGCAGCTAGACACCACAACCACAGTGCAGAAGGTCTGACAGCCTCTGGAGTACATTGATACAAGGAGAGCCACCAGCAAAGACCAAAGAAAAGAAGACAATGTCTCTCTCCATAAAGCCCATTCCAGAGTGACAGAAGAAGCATCTGCTCTATGACAATATTGGGGGACCTGAACACACTTCTCAGCATTGGACAGATTATCTAGGCAACAAAGCAACAGAGTAACCATTCCTCTTTCAGAAGGAGAGAAGAAATCTAGGGTAATTAGAGGGGGGAGGAGGGAGGGAGAGGGGGGTGGGGAGAGATTGGACAAGGGGCATAAGGAATGAGTACAATGTGTAGCAATATATATGCCAGTAATATTGATTTGATCAACATATGTCAACATTGAACCCTAAAAATATGTATAATCAATTATGATTAAATAAAATTTTTTTTAAAAAATTGAAGGGAAAGAATTTGATTATGGATATTAACTGTATTAAACATGTTATATACTACAAAAATGTATCCTTTCTAAAGCATCATATTTACTATACTTTTAAGTTTAATATCAAGTATGTTAAAAATGGTAAAATCTTTGTAATCTGGTTAGGAAGATATTACAATTAAAACTAAGTTTCTCAGAATAAAAAAATTTAAAAAATAAAAGAAGTATTTATTTAGAAAAGGTTAGTTAGTTGACATGGTTTGGGAATCAAAATATATCGAAAGGTGGTATATCTTATTCCCATCTTGTTCCCATTCACCCCATACTTCCCACAGTTTCTTACATATCTTCCTTGTATTTCATTATACAGATACAAGCATATATATATAAAAAGAACCTACTTGTTACCATTAGCAAGACATCCATTATAGTTGCAATTAAATTGGATAAATAGCAAGTTAATATTATGCTGGGTTTAATGAATGGAGTATTCTCTATTTATGTACAATATTGAATTTTTCTGATTATAATGTAATATAAGTTAATTGGTGAAGTGCAATGTATAAAAAATATACCAAGTATGAAAATTAGTCAGAATCCATTGATCATCTTAATAAATATTTCTTCATATTTCTTTCCAATAGTTTTTTCTTCTTGTCTGTATGTGTATATATCTCTGTGTATACATTTCCTACAAATTTTAGATTCTACTTTTTGTAGTGCTTTACATTCTTTTTTAAAGAATTAGATCATGAGCATCTTCTCATGTCTTTAAAAATTATTTGAATATATAATTAAAATGAGTTAAATAATATTCATTTACACTTTTTCTGAACATACTTAAACTGTTTTCATAATTGCATTTATTTCATCTCATTAGACATCTTAAAATTTTACTTGGAGTTCTGTATATATCTTTTATAATCACATACTTCAACATCCAATTCTGTTCACATGATAAATTCTTAGAAGTGAAATAAATGGGCCAAAGATGAATTATATGCAGATGCTTTTGACCACATTTCAGAAACATTTTACAAACATTCAAACATATCCTGGACAATAATAAAATTAAGTATCTCACAAAATAGAAGCTTCAGAATTATGCAGACACAGATACAATACCATCAAAATTCCTTCTACTTTTTGGTATTATGTGGCCTATTCCTTTTCTCCATGCTGGCTTTATTCCCAGCATAGCTACTCTCATGGTCTAAAGAAGATTGCCAGCAACAGATGAGACAATATGCTTTCCTGTTCATGCCTAAGAGAAGAGAGATTCCAATTCATTTGGACTAAGTCACATTTTCACTCCTGGGCCAATACCATTTACCAGAAGGCAGGCATACAAGTTGTTAACGACCATGGAAACATAAAAGGGACAGTGTGATAACCATAGGCCTTGCACATGCTGATCCCTCTGCCTGGGGCACTCTTTCCCAAGGCTGTTGTATTTGCCCTCCTTTGCATTACTCAGGTATTAATTTATTTGTTACCTCATTAAAATAGGTATCTCTGAATTGCCTATCTAAAACTTCCTTCCTAGGTATCCCATCACAACAAACATTTCATGTCATATTGATTCCGTAGCACTCATTACTCCTTATATTCACATTATATACTACCATTAGTACATATTTATTATCTATTTTCTTCACTAGAATGAAAGCACCATGCTTAGGTTCCCCCCACCACCCACCCACTAAGCAGCTTGCCTTGTTTGTTATTTAATTCACTGCATCTAACACATGGAAGAAGTTCAAAAATGTTTTCAGAAAAAAGTAGGCAGAAAAGAAAGGGAAGAAAGAAGGAAGGAGGGAGGAAGGAAGAGAAGAGGGTAGAAGAAAAAGAAAGGAGGGTGAATGCATGCATGAGTACATTTTGTATGATACATCCAGACAATTCTATTGCTCTGGATCTCCCATAACTAGCCATTCTTGTACCTGTAATAGTTATCATCGATTGCTATATAACAAATTACTCCAAAACTTATCAGCTGCAGGCAACATGCATTTATTATCTCAAATGGTTTCTGAAGCTCAGAAATCTGGTATCAGCTTATCTGGGTGTTTCCAGCCCAAGAGCTCTCATGAGGTCTCAGTCAAGCTGTCAACCAAGACTGCAGTCATCTAAAGGCTTGGCTGGGGCTTAAGAAACTGTTTCCAGTCTCACTCACGTGGCTGTTGACAAAAGGCTCTCAGTTCCTTACCACATGGACTTACCATAGGGCCGTTCATACTTCTACAAATGGATTCCTTCTGAATGTGTATTCCAAAAAGAAAAAGAGCAAGGAAGAAGCCAAAATGACTTTTATAATGCAATTTCAGAAGTGACATACCATCACATACGCTGTATTCTGTTAGCCATGCAGACAAGCCATAGGATGATATAATAGAGGAATATCCAGGGTGTGAATACCAAGAGGTAGGGATCATTGAAAACCATATTGGAGGCTGGATAACACAATTCACTCTCTGCCTTACAATGATCCTTGCTATTCAACCCTTCCAATTCTCACGACTGACTAATCTCATTACAACATCAGCTCCATGTCCGAAATCTTGCCATCAAAATCAGGTCGAGGTGCAAATGTGGCTCCTTTGATGTAGTCTCTCAAGGGCAGCTGCTTCTGTAGACCTATGAACTAAACAGCCAACAGAAACACACATGCACGCGCACACACGTCAAACATAGTAAAATAGGCCTAGGATTATCACCAGGAATGTTCCTATTCAAAATGGGGAGGTACAGGAAGCACATAGGAATCACTTCTCCACAGTGTTTTTGAAATCCAGTCAGGCAGATATTGATATTCATTGATTAGGACTCAGTTCTCCTCTAGCCCAGGAATTATTCTCTATGGCTTTTAGCTCAACTTTCTGAGTCTTGCATCTTTTTCTTATCAAAAATGGTACATGTGTGCAGCTGAGTAGTTTTTTTCACCTGCTGGTAGAATTTTAGGTGTGCAACACTCCCTTTTCCCTTTGAACTCTGTCTCTACCATTCAGTCAAAGCTGGAAGTATTGCCACTAATATAATTATTTTTAAAACTTCAGAGGTATTCTGGAAATCTTACTGGTGTTCACTCTGTTACACAGACCCGCATCCACAGATCTCCACCTCTGCCTTCTGAGACAGCTGAGAGACAACACCCTTCAGCATCTTAGAAATTCTATCGGTTATTTGAGAGATCCATGAAGCATGCCCTTAAACTCCTTAAAAGGGCTTTTGTCTGCATCAATGCTCTAAAGAACCATCTTTGATCTAAGATTTTAACAAAAAATTTTACAGTCATACCCCCATCTCATCTTTAGACAATGCTTTTCAAAAAGTTCTGTGGACTTGATTTTTGTTTGGAAACAATTTATTTTCAGCATTTTTTTCCATCTGTGGAGGCTGAGAATTTTGAAAACCATCAAGTCCTGGCTCCTTTTTGTTTAACAGTTCATCCCTCAATTTATCTCACTCATTTAACATTTTTCTAAAAGGGGTAAGAAGAATCTAGGTATCACCTTTAATACTTTGCTTAGAAAACTCCTTAACTAGGGGCCAGCCTGTGGCTCACTCGGGAGAGCGCGGTGCTGATAACACCAAGGCCACGGGTTCAGATCCCGTATAGGGATGGCCGGTTTGTGAGGCTTACGGGGCTGGCCCGTGGCTCACTCGGGAGAGCGCGGTGCTGATAACACCAAGGCCACGGGTTCAGATCCCGTATAGGGATGGCCGGTTGGCTCACTGGGTGAGCATGGTGCTGACAACACCAAGTCAAGGGTTAAGATCCCCTTACCGGTCATCTTTAAAAAAAAAAAAAAAGAAAGAAAACTCCTTAACTAGATCACCCTGTTTGTTAGGCACTTTTTCTACTTTTCCTGTTCCTGCAGTCAAGAGTGCTGCCAACTTTTTTTTTTGCTAAATGCCCTCACTTGCCACCTTATCAAAGATGGTGAGGCTTACGGGGCTGGCCCGTGGCTCACTCGGGAGAGTGTGGTGCTGATAACACCAAGGCCACGGGTTCGGATCCCATATAGGGATGGCCGGTTTGCTCACTGGGTGAGCGTGGTGCTGACAACACCAAGTCAAGGGTTAAGATCCCCTTACCGGTCATGTTTTAAAAAAAAAAAAAAAAAAAAAGAAGATGGTGAGGCTTATAATATCATTTTTTTCAAGGTACTTTAGTCTTTAATCTACATTAAAGTAGGCATCCTCATACCTAGCCCTTAGTTCCAAAGATTCACCCTCTTTTCAGTGGTAATTAGTTCTGTATCCTGCTCTTGGTACCAAAATTTGTATTTGTTTTCTATTTATACATTTAAAAATTACTCCAAAATTTAGTGGCATAAACCAACAGACACATTATTTCACAGTTGACATGGGTTAGAAATCAGGGCACAGGTTCACTGGGTACCTTTGGCTCAAGGCCTTTCATGAGGTAGCATTCACAATTTCATCAGGGACTGTAGCTCCATGTGAAGGACAGACTGAGAAAGTATACTTTAAATTCATTCATGTCATTGCTTAGTGACCTTGATTACTTGACATATGGGTCTTTCCATGGAGATGATTCACAACATGAAACCTGGGTTCTCCTAAGGTGAGAGATTCAAGAGAAAATAAGGGTCCTCAGTGCAAGAGCCACAATCTTTTTATAAACTAATCTCAAAAATTACATTCCATCACTTCTGTTATAGAATATTCTTTAGAAGTGAGTCAATAAGGCCAGCCCACATTCAATGGAAATCAGGAGGCGGAGATCATCGGGAGCCATTGTGGAGGCTGCCTACCACAGAACCTATCTAGTTAAACAATGGTCCAGGAGAAGGCACAAGCAACACACCCACAGTCCGGTAAGAATCTTCTAGGACAAGAGGGATAAGAATGAGGAGCTGGATATTTGTGCTTGGGAGGACAATTCCCTTTTCATTTTTATCTACAAATATGATAAAAAAAAGATTTCTCCTTTGTTTTAAACTTCTATTGTGATAGTGTCTTTATTTATGTGAAATATAAAAGTAATCTAGGGATAATTACTAATTAAAATGAAAGCAATCTAAAATATCCTGGGAAGTCAAATGTAGAAATTGTCTTTGCAATTTTTGGTTGTGTTAGCACCTAAGAATCCAGTTTCTATTATAATTGTTATTATTTAACAGCAGTAATGTATGTGCCTACTAAGTATTCAGTAAGATACCCCCAAAGTTAATTACTTTCTCTTTTACTTTCTGAGGGATTTAAAACAAAATTTGGAAGGTACACCTCTCACCTTTTGTCTTCCAGCAGATCTACAGTTCTTGTTTACAGTGTGACCTGTATCATGCTCTCCCTTTTCTATGTTAATCTCTCTACAAGCATCCACACCTCATTTCCATGACCTTCCTGCCCCCAAATTTTACATACATAAACTACTCTTCACTTAGGCATTATTTCCCCAGGATCTTAATGTGTGAAAACATTATGAAAGAGACCCATAAAAAAGGCATCCTTGGCACCTATTCAAAAGGCTTTGAATTATTTTTTTTCAAATTAGTTTATAAAGGCATATTAATTAACTCTTTAGAATACATTATGACCCTGGAGGACTTAGTTGCTTTTTGTTTAATTATAATATTTCTTTCCCCACTCTGGTTGCTTAGGTGTTTCCTCAAATTATCAAAAGTAATCATTCCTCGTCTTTTATTCGCAATGTTAGAAATACGAAAATATCATGTTTACTTTTATCCCAGTATTCTTTTGAATGGCATTGTTTGTGCAAAGTGTTAACAAACAAGACTTCACTGCTAATTAGCATTCAAATAAGCTAATGATTCAAATATTTGTACGTGCTGAAATTTATCAAAACTCTGTGTAAATTAAATGCAATGGGATTTCAGAAATGCAGTGAAAGAAAAAACTACAATTCTCAATTAGATATAAATACAGACTTAAATGTAGTACTTGTGGATGAAACTACTAAGCTCATATAGTCAAGCTTTTTAAATGAACATCATTTCTAATGATACACAGTAAGGATGTATAAGAAGCATGCACAGATATTAAAATAGTTTGTCCAGAAAGTTATAAAGAATATAAGTACAGTGATCAGATAGATATGTTTTTATTTTATAAATAAATCTGGATAGGAAGACTTTCTCAAAGTCCTAGTTATATTGTTTCAATAACTAAAAAGCAGAAGTTCTTCATCACAAAAGCTATTATCAATTCTGACTGTGAATAATGAAATGTAAAATTTCATGTTTCCCAGAGAAAATTAATGCCGACTTGACTGGTTGTGAAAATAGGTGACTTGCTGAGAATAAATGAAGTTGAATTTGTCCTTTTGTTCATATTCATTGTTAGAAAATATGATAGGCAGTTGTTCATGTATCCACTGTGATTATAATCTGATAATTTACTGGAATTAATCAATGCAAGCAGCAGTTTTTTACTCAAACATCAAAATGTATGTAAACTAAATGTTGAATGAATGAAGTATTCTGACCATAGGGGTAGAATGCATGCAAGACAGAGTCAACACGGGGAAGAAAATGCAGAATTTAGCCACAAATAATGTAGGAGTGAAGGAATTTAAACGTCCCCAAAGTTTTATACTTTGCGAGTGCTAAGATGAGAGGAGGGGAAAGGGGACAGGGAGGGGCTTGAGTTTTTAAAAATACTGACATCATCTGCAAATAGATTAAAAACACAATACTTTTTTCCAAGTGCCTAATATACTCATATGCTGTGTAGTTATAAGCATATGTAACAGATGGACATAAGTCACTATTCAGTAAGTTGGAATTTATCAGAATAGAGAAAATGTTTTGTTTTGTTGTCAAAAGAGCATGAATCTTCCCCATAATAGTATCTAAGAATATTCCTAACAATAATTTATAACACTAGTGAATTTTGGAAAGCAGATTAAAAATAAGTAGATACATTTTGATAAACTTGAGGGTTTTTGAAAACAGGTATTTATAGCCTCTAATGCAATGCATGGGCCTGTGCTTGTCAAGACCTGATAATTATTAAGAAAATTAAATATGACAGAACGAGACAAATGGGAACAGCGATAATATGTAACTATGGGAATGAAGCAAGCAGGATCAGATTTAAGTCATCAGTACATCACATGTCTTTCGGAAGGCTATTACAAAGCAGTGGCTCATACTATGACACCAACTAAAACCAGAATCTTTAGCAGAAAGACCACTTTCTTCAGCCGTTTAGGCCCTGTCAGAATGTCAGAGAACGTGCACAGAGGAAGTCATATAGGCAGTGCTTCAAATATTTATAAGATAGCAAAATATGCGTAATGAAATCAGACAAATTGTAGTAAAAATTTTTCATTTTTCACTGGTTTTAAATCCTTACTTTTGCCTTTACCTGTGTATTGACTTTTAACTTTACTGGGCAAAAGTCTCTTTTTACGAGAAAATCTCAAATGATATTTAAATAGAATTTCAAAATATTTAGTGCACTTTTGACAATAAAAATACTGTATCTTTCTCCTGTACTACTTTCCCAGGTATTAACTTTCCATAATTAGCTAGTTGTTTAAAAAAAGTCATGTCATTTAATTTGCATATTTATGATTATTTTATGTGGAAATATTATTAAGTAATCACATACACATTATAAAGTTAACTTTCAAATTTGCATTAACTCGCTTTATTCCTGAATGAATTTTTTAAGAATCGCTCAACTACTCCTTTATTAGAATATTTTAGGTTAAACAGTCTGCAATATTTTGAATACGCAATCATATATACAATTGTCTATTGTCACTTTTACACTTTACACTGGTAAGTCATATACAAGTACAAGAGAAAGTGATATACACTAAGTATTGTAAGTCAGTCCTGTCACAGCAGTGAAAATATATAATCCAGGGACAATGTAATTTTTATCGCTCAGTAAATAATCAGACAACCAAGTATCTGCCTCTATAGTGTTCTATAGATTTAGAAACTGCTGATCATATAGTAATCGGCTGATGATATTACTGAGGAACTATTTTCAAAGTAAATAAAGTGAGGTTCGGGAAAAGCTCATTGTTTTAATTAGTATGATGTGAAAAGAAAACTTTGAGGTAGGAAAACTAAGGATTAAATAGAAGTTGTTCAGAGTTGCTTAAATATTACAAAGCCCTCTGTGCTACACACGATAGTATCCTGATTGTGCTCAGGTAAGAGAAGCTTAACTTAATGGATTAAGGGAAATTTTTGGATGGGCCGTGAAGTATGCCATGTGTTAACTGAATTCCTGCTATTGGCTTCTTTTATATTCACCACAAACATTTTTTAAGCATACTCTTGGCTTGCAAAGCATACACTATCAGTTAGTTGCCAGTTTTGTGGTTCATCGGAGTGAGATTTTTTTCCAACTGTTATGAGTGTCAAGAAAAACTGACACAAACCTAGGAAATAAACATGAGTGAATGAGCAGAGATGTATAAGTTGGTCTTCTACCTTTACTAAAAACAAGAAGAAACAAATGATTATTAAAACATTTTATTTCTTGTGACATATTTGAAATTTTAGGCTGGTAGAAATATGCAACATGATATAAAAAATATACATTTGTTTGCTTGATACATTGGGAATTTTAGAAATCTAATATAAAGAATGCAGGTTATTTTGTTTACCTAAAAAGTGGTCATGTAGTTTTCTGGCATATAGAAGAAGCCAGTGATCAAAGTGAATCATGATACAGGGAATAAATATGAATTTAAAAAATTAAAAACTTGAGAAATATTAAAGACTAAATGCGTAAAAATGCATTTAGACCTTGTGTATATTATTCCATTTTAATTCATTAGAAGTAATACATGTATGATCAGTTTGATAGCAAATAAGACACAGGTAAATTTTGCCCACACCTTGAGATGAACTTATTTACAGTTTAGGAAGATATATTAAAAAAATATAAATTAAAAAAAACTTTTCAACTCTGCTACTCTATTTTCAGACTGTATAGCAGGCACTGTTTGTGACATATCCAACATTCATTCTTCCTGAATCTCTATTTCCACATGACAGAAAGTCAATGCTGCTCAGCTGTGGGGCACAGATGAGTTCAGAGAAGATGAGATTTTTCCAGTCCTCAGGGGAAATCATAATTAGTCTAAGGCAATCATTGCAAAACCACACCCTTTGCTAGTGATTGAGAAAAGTTGCTCATCTTATCCAGCTCTAGCTGTTTTGATGCAATGGACGGTCTGCTGGAGAGCAGTGTTACTTGGGATTCATATGACCAAGATAACCACATAAAGAAATATTTTATGAGCTTGCTCACTTATGTGCATAAATTCTCCCCCTTCTCAGGTTCAGATTCTTCGTTCTTACTTCTTCCTCTCAATTGCATTCTGAGTGATTTCCCAGTACCTTTCTTATTCCTCTTAAATCCACTTCTTCACATTTGGCAGGGTCAGATATTAAAAATGCAAATCTAGTCGTGTTAATCCCTGGCTGAAATTCACTTGTCACATACCAATTGTCCACAGGCCCAAATCTTCATCTTTGTCCAGGAAATTCTACTATACCCCTTCTCCTTTTCCCCAGGATGATTAAAATGCCCATTTTCCATTGCACTTTTCATATTCCATTATAAACAGTGTATATAACATCTCAGGAGAATGTGAGCTTTTGCAGTAACAATTTATTTATTTCTCCATGCCCAATACACAAAACAGCATATTTAACATAAAAGAACATTATAAACACATGTTATATAGTGGAATTAGTACTGTAGTTATAATTATTTCGAAGGAAATACTAACTTCAATTAATAAGGTTTAAGTAGATCTCTAATCAATAAGAACAAGAGATTTTAGGATGCATTGTTAGTCGCGTTATGCAGTATCATCCCTCTCTGTAGTATGGTACTTTAAAACTATTTCATACTTAATTCTGGAGCCAATTCGCATATTATCCAATATGATGTGAAACTCTGAAAGGAGATTCTGAGCTTCAGAAATTTTGACTTCCCTCAAGTACATGAGAATCAGAAAGAAAATGATGGTATTTCACTAGACTTTCCTTAACTGTCTTTGCTAATATGAATGTCTCATGAATATTGACTTCTCTATATACTTTAGGTCAACATTTGTTGAATCTTTGGGCTATTTGTACTGTGCTCTTCACTGGGTCTTCATTCTATCTTGTGCCCCTTAACCTGAAATATATCTTAAGTTACAGAGAAAGTGTACCATATCTTTTATTTTTTCTCTTATCTCACAAGAAAAATTTATCTTACATTTCTAACAGCCATAAATTAAACAAGCATCATTGAAAAAAGTGGCAAAATGCAGAAATGTAGCAAGTAACCATTTTCAGAGGATATGATCAAAAGAAATAATCATTTTTCTTCACAAAGAGTACTTAACTGTATTGCTTCATTCATATTTCAATGCCAATTCATTCATTTCTCGTATGATTCCATTATTCTTTTTTCAAGGTTGCTCTTTTGCTTCTAAGTAAAATTTAACAATATTTTACTTTAGTCTAATTGTAAGTGATTGGTTTGATGAATTTTTACAAAGTAAACACACCAATGAAACCACCATTCTGATTAAATATTTGAACACTGGCAGCCCTCAAGAAGTCCCTTTTGTGTTCCTTCTGATTTACTATTCCACACAAAGGTAAACACTCTTCTGACTTTAATCACCATGGATTAGTTTGTGTATTTTTGAAATATAAATAAATTGAATCTTACATTATGTCATAATTTGTCTAAATTCAATTGTTACAATTACCTTGTAAGAACATTTTAGTGCATTTATTTTGGTACATACATATGTGCATTTTAGTTGCATTAAATTAAGACTGAAATTACTGGATCATGGGGAGTAAATGTCGAGTTTAATAGAAAAAGATAAAGAATTTTCTAAAGTGGTTTGTGGAAATTAAAATTTCCACTTCAAGTATGTGAATGTTCCATTTGTTTTATGTTAAAAACTTCCTCTTAAAATTGTGGCCATTCTGAATGATGTATAGGAGTAAAACATAAGGTTTTAATTTGTATTTCCTTGATAATAAATGAAGTTAAATAAAATGTACATGTTTATTGGCCATTTGAATATTATCTTTTTGAATTATAAAGTGCCTGTTCAACCTTTTGCCCATTTTCATTGTATTTTCTTTCCTTTTCATATTTTTGTGTAGGGTTTACTTCTTACATTTTCTGTATTTGAATTATTTGTTAGATATATATTTTAGAACTAAATGGTTAAATATATTCCAGTCTTTTTCTTTATGTCAATACTATTTTTTCCTTTTTAAGAAGTCTTTGCCTACTCAAGGACATTAAGGTACTCTGTGTTATATTCAGCAGCTTTTTGTTTCATTCCTCATTTATGTCTACTATTTAGTATAATAATATTTATGGTTCAAAGTAAAACAATGAGATACCATATGGTAGGCACACAACACATAAGCTTATTTAAATTAAATGTATTAAAGTGAAAAATTTAGTTTTTCTGTCACATTATTAAAGTTAAAAATTAAGTTTTTCTGTCACATTATTCACATGTATGCTCAACAACCACACGTGGCTAATGGTTACCACACTGAACCGGATATAGAACATTTTCATCATACAGAAATTATGGACTATGCTTGTCATGAGCCACATTTTTTCCCTTATAAATATTTAACTGACCTAATATCATTTGTTAAAAATACTATTCCTTCTCAAATCTACTTGGGGAGCATATTTGTCATAAAGCAATTGTCAATATATGTGTAGGTTTGTTCCTGGGTTTTCTATTTTCTTCCACAGAATTATTTTCTATTCTTGAGACAAAACTACATTTTGTTAGTTATGTACCTTACTATTTCTGTTTGTATAAATTCTCCAAATGTGTTATTCTTCTTCAAGATCTTCTGGCTATTCTTAGCCCATTACATTTCCACAAAAACTATGGAATAAGCTTGCCGTTTTCTATGACCACCCACAGACAACCTGTTTGGGTTTTGTTTGGGATTGGAGTTAATCTAAAATTAATTTGAGGATAATTAACAATTTACAGTACTTGATGCCTCTAATCCATAAACTTGCATTCGTTTAATTTATTTCTGTTTTTAAATTATCTCAGAAATACTCTTTTAGTAGTTATCTTTATAGATATCTTTCATATCTTTTAAAAGATGTATTTTTGGGTATTTGATATTTTTATATTATTTCAAGAAATATCACCAAAAATATTGACTTATTATTGCTTAACTATAAATAAGTGACTAATTTTTGAATATTAACATTATATTCTGCAACCTTCTTAAGTTCATATAGTTCACATATTAAATTTTAAGATATATGGATTTTTAAAGGTTTTTCAATTAAATAATCATGTCATCTGCAAATAATGATAGTTTTACTTGATCTTTCCAGAATGCTTTGCATTTTATTATATTTTTGCTTTATTTCAATTATTTAGACACCTAGTTCGGTGTGGAATAAAAATGTAAATAATGAAGATGTTTTTCTTTCTCTTGATGTTGAAGAAAAGTTTTAGTGTTTTTTTTGGTTTTTTGTTTGCCATTAAACATTACAACCAACCAGGGAATATTCTGCCTTTATCTCACAATCCTTACCTTCTCGTTGTGCTACATAGAAATTCCAGCATCCAATATCAGTATCATTGGTAGAGAGAGTTTTTCTGGAAAGCTACCATGCCCAGCCCTGTGGCAGGCTTGAAAATGCCAGGAAATTAACACCTCAGGGAAGCAGCCCTTAACTACTTACTGAATCACAGAGGTATATAAATATTCCTTTCTCTGGAGGCATGTTTTTTGAACCATCTCCTTTTAAATTAAGCTTCAATCACCCATTGTAGTAGCCAACTCTACCCTTTATTGAGATCCTTCTCTGTATCACTTTCCCTCATTCCTACCGATATTCTCTGCAACGACTACTTGCCATTTGCTCTTGAATCTCTGCCTCTGCTTTTGGAACTGCTAACTTCCTCTAGGAAGTGTGATTTTTTTTCCCCTAACCCTTTATCAGATTAAAGAACTCCCTTTTCATTCTCACTTTTTAAAGATTTTTTTTTTTCATGAATGGATGTTAAATTAAAACAAATGTGTTTTTCTTCTTTATTCTGCAAATGTGGTAAATTGCATTGTTTTTCAAATAACCAGGAAACTTGCATTTCTGGAATAATTGCAAGCTGATCATCAGATATTATTCACTACTGATCACTGTATTCAGTTTGCTAATATTTCCTTTAGGATCTTTGTATCTATATTTATAAGAGATCAGTCTATAACTTTCTTTTCTTGTAACGTGTGTGATACATCTTGCTATCTATCATTAAAGACAAATTACACACGATGGAGCTAAAAGGGGAAGAAAGACTGTCCAAAACTAACAAAATAAAGGTCAAGGCTATTGCAATAGGGGAGAGAGATCCAACTCAACTCTGCTGAAGCAAAAAGCAGGTGAGTTTGTAAGTACATGGGTGAGTTAGTGGAAAGAAACTGGGTTTAGTCAATGTGATTAGTATATCTTGTTTGCTAACTAGCATTTATGGAAGTTAGGCTCATATAGATCCCAGGAGATACAAGTGCAGCACATTCTTCTCAGCTCTGTTAGTCACTCTAGAGAATTTTTGAACCTGAGCCTGGTTTTGGAAAACCCTCAAACTTGCGGTTGGTGTCAGCAATCTTTGGCAAACTTGACCTTCTGGAGCCCTGTGCCCTTGACCTCAAATTTGGTTAATTTCAGGTATTCAAATTAATCAGGTATTTTTATTCCACACACCACTATAGCATTTGCATTTTAAATCTTTTGCTATTCTTTTTCTGATTACCCTAGACTTTATAATGTGCATAACCAAGAGTATTCTTTTACTTCAGGTCTGTTAAGGATGAATGCTCTTAGTTTTTATCTGTCCCCAAATGACTTCATTTCAGCTTCACATTTGAAGGATATTTTCAGCATGTAGAAATCTAGGTTAATTTTCTTTTCTTGGAGTGCTTTAAATATATGAATATATCCATTGCCATCTAGATTACATTATATTTCTGTTGAGAAATCAGCTTCATTATTATTGCTTATTTGATTGTAATGTATTTTTATTTCTGGCTTCATTTAAATTCAGATAAATGCATTTAAATTTTGTGTTCATCTGTTTTACTCTGATATACCTAGATGTTATTTTTGTTGTCATTTTATTGTTTAGATTTGTAGTTCTTTTTTGAATCTGTAGCTTAGTGTCTTCTGTCTACTTTGAAATATGTTTAGACATTTTATCTTCAAATAATGTTACTGACTCATTTTTCTATTGCTCTTCCCATTCTGAGATACTAAATACTCACATGTTCAAATTTTTCACAAATTCTTATATGTCCTTTATAATCTTTTTGATATTTCCCATGCTTTTTACTCTCTGTGGTAGCGTTCAGATATTTTCTCTTCATCTATTTTTCAATTCATTGATTTTCTCTGTGAGAGACAAAATACAAAGCCAATTAACTAGATGATTTTATTCAAACTATGTGATAGAGAGAACACTTAATAAAAAACATCTCAACAACAACAAAAGGGAGACCTAGGGAATTTTAGAGGCAGGCTAGCAAGGGAATCACCCATTAGTTTTGCAGGAGTCAGGAGGAAGAGAAATGGGTCTTATCTAAGTCATTGGGAAAGGCGGAGTTGGGTTTTGTGATATGTGTAAACACGTGATTCTTTTTCACTAGCTTTTTCTCAGAAAACAAAGGAGTTGTGAGATTTATCAACCCTCATTGCTTTTTGGAAATGTTAGGCTTAGATAATGTTGAACATTGTCCTCTCTAGCTGTGTTTAGCCTGCTTAGTAAACTTACATATTAAGGTGTGACTTTCACTTATTTTGTTTCTCATTCCTAGTGTTATCTATTTGATTTTTTAGTAGTTACTACTTTGCTACTGAGATACATTTTGTCACTTATTTTCTTGAACGCTAATCACAGTAATTTCAAAGCATCTGTGTAATATCCAATATCTAGAATATCTATGTTACCTATGGCTATGTTTTTACTGGTTTTTTTTGTTTGTTTGTTTCTTTTGTTTTCTTTGTTTTTTTTTTTTTTTTTTTATTTACCTCGTGGTACATTCTCTTGGTATGATTGTTAATTTTGAATTGATTTTAGGAAAAATTGTAAGGGCTCTTCATGATGTTGTCATCCATAGAGAAGATTCCCTATCTTCTGTCAAGAAGCTGGTGTGTAGAGAATCACCTCTATCTCATCAGCCACTGCCTCACTCAAAAGTTTGTAGTCTTTATAAGGCTTAGTGTACCTCTGTTTTGCTCTGTTTTCTACAGTTGTTACAACTGAAAGCCTATGGTTTTTACTATGGCCTCTCCTCCTTGACCTCCTGATCTCCCACTTTTGTGTCTTCAGAATTATAAGGCTCCCAAAACTTCTCTTTGCTTTGAATTTACTTTGTCCTCAGATCATTAACCTTCTGTCTTTTACAGATTCTCTATTCCTTATTTTCTTGAATTTTCCTTTTGCAAATATACTCCTGAATTGCTGGTTGCATTGTCATCTTTATGATACCTTTGAACCAAACCTATTGTTTTTTAAATTAATTTTTATGGCTTTTCTAGTTATTCTTGGCAGAAGCATTTTTCTACTACAAACTACTCCATCATGGCCAAAGAAGGAAATCTGCTTCCACTTATTTTTTGCTTCTTTCTTGAATTGAGACAAAATTGTTTTAAAAATGATTCAGAGATATACTGACCTGTAATTTATTTTTATTACAGTAGCAAGTAACTCTATCTCTTGATGATTGTACTTAAGAATATTTGTTAAAATTTCAAGCTGTATTCGATCTTAAAAAAATAATCTGCATAATCACAGTAAGATGGGTTTTTTTTTAAGTAAACCAACTGGACTGAAAACAACAATGTCTTTTTATAGTGTGTAGTTGTTTTCCTTGGGTTATTACTGCTTCCACCCATGAGTAGAACTATTATGTGTTTTGCATAATTAAAAAAAGATCTGTTGCTTGTTGATTTTGGATTTGTTTGCATGACATATTGAATAAAATATTCAGTTAGTGAATGACATATGGCATTTATTCACAGAAACATGGAAAATATGGCTTTTTCCTGGTGCACAGACCTTGTTTTCAACCAATTTTATAAGCTATACAGGGTGAGTGAATTCAAGAATAGATTCTTCAAGATTCATAAATCACATACACTCAGTGATTGTCTTCTGCAACAAAGTAAATCTAGATTCATGGATAATAAATATTTATGAAGATAAAAACCTTTTCAGAATTCTAAATTTAGAAGCCATATGCTGGCTTACTATCTCATTGTAACTTTCTTCTGTTTTTATTAGTTTGATATTGTCTAGCTTATAACTTTTTTCATGATATCTTATTGGCTCAATTTTATCTCTTACTGTCACTAAGACCTGACATATGAAAAAATGCACATCACCCTGATATACAAATTAATCCAATCATGTACACTGCTGTTA
Source organism: Galeopterus variegatus (assembly GCF_000696425.1). NCBI lineage: Eukaryota > Metazoa > Chordata > Mammalia > Dermoptera > Cynocephalidae > Galeopterus > Galeopterus variegatus. Next base: position 468,387 of record NW_007726386.1, on the reverse strand, counting down.
CATCTACATATGAAATAATAAGATTTTGTGTTTTAATCCTATTCTTAGAACATTTAGCATAAAATTTCATCTCATGTCATTTGAATACTTTCCCATATTTAAGTACTTCATTAAAAAAATAGAAACATGCAAGAAAATCATAGGGTTACATTAAATGTCATTTCATGTAAATAGGTAGAAACTGGTTAATGATCATAATTACTAACAAACTTTCTGCACTGTTTCGTATAATTCTACCAGGTAATCATGATGGAAAATACTGGAGCACAGAATAATTTTGAAGACAGGACAATCATGTACATTTGAAACTCTTTGAAGGTAAGGGTTTTAGTCCACAGAACTTCTTCATATATTTTTCATGTTGCCCTATGATTTGTGCATACCAGAAGTTCAAATATATATTTCACATGTATGAATTGATTCTTCATGAGCTTTCCTTAAAACTCAGCCATAACTGGAAGACAATGTAAGCGCCTTTCTGGAGCTCTTGATTAAAAAAAGAAATACGGGCCGGCCCGTGCCTCACTCGGGAGAGTGTGGTGCTGATAACACCAAGGCCCTGGGTTCGGATCCCATATAGGGATGGCCGGTTCGCTCACTGGCTGAGTGTGGTGCTGACAACACCAAGTCAAGGGTTAAGATCCCCTTACCGGTCATCTTTAAAAAAAAAAAAAAAGAAAGAAATACTTTTTGTGCTTACTTAGTCTCTATTCTCCCTGATATCCTCATGGGGATGTCACTCCTAATGTGATGATTTTGCATTGTGTCAAGTTTGCCAGACTACATTTTCCAGATTTCCTTTCATTGTATGTTTGGGGTAAATTCAGCCATAAGAGAAATTTGTGTGAGATTTGGAAGGCTGAAGTAAACAGTTGCCTTTTTTTTTTTTTTTTTTTTTTTTAACGCTCTGAAGGTCGAAGGCGGGCCGATATTTATGCAGCAGCTTGTGCAAATTTTCATCCACATGCTGGCTGGCTCATCTTGGGGGTATGGGAAGCAGTTGGACCCCCAGTTTCTTTGGTTGATCTTTTGCTTTACCTTCTGTACATCATGGCCCTGGCTTTGATAAAGTGTTTTCAGAGTGTAACATGTTGCTCGCAATATTGAGATCAGAGGTAGTGAGTGACAGATGTGCATTTTACTTTGTTCTTGTGAGTTCCATTTTGTCCACATGGGTTCCTGTTTATGTTTAGGTTCCTCTGTATTCATGGATTCCAGTGTGTCCTTAAACTATACAGATTACCATATTTCTTTCTGTATCCTGGCCCTGACATCAAGAGCAACATCAGGTGCAGAAGCAACAGCTTTATATAAACTGCCTAACCAGTTCTGACAAATATTTAAGGTTTAATTCCTATAACAAATCCCCTATTCTATATATCACTCTAGATATTCAATGTATCACTCATCGTCATACTATGTATCACTCATCATGGTTCTTAAAGTTTGATCAAAGCCTAAATTATGCAGATTTTGACACTACAAGTGGTTCTAGGTGATCAAGAACTTGAGAATCAGTTCTCCAAAGTGGTTCTGCTTTGTACAGAACTGCTTTTGTGGTCTGATTAGTTTTAAGAACATTAATGGTCCTGTTTCCAACAGTGATTTGGTTAGTGGTAGTCCATGGCATGCATTGGCAAAACTGTTACTTAAAGTATTTGTAGATATCTATAATCAAGTAGTATAGAAACCAAGTCTTTGGATTGTTGTGTAGCTACTGCCATAGATCACAGGAGTGAAAATATGGAGTACAATGGGTTGGCTGGTTATTTCTATATATGCTAGAGACTTGGACGGGGGAAGCTGTTGAGCTCAGTGCTTTAAAATTTCAGCTCAAATCTGGATCTAGGTAAGGGAACAGAAAGCTTCTATGATTTCTTCAAATGAAACCTTTTTCTTCTTTATCCATAACTAAGACTTCTAAAAATAAAATCTAAGTGTTATCCCACAAGTGAGTAAGTTATAATGCAAATTATATTTCTAACATCATGTGCATCTTTTGTTAAAGTTAGGTCATTGATCTGTGAGAATAGGGGTCCTCAAAATCATATGAATCCTTATGCACACATGCTGTTGAAGCTGGGGACTTTGAACTCATAAGTTATCCTGAGATGCTTTTGATATTAAAGTGGATTTTCCTTACTTACAAAGAAGTTAGTCTCCCCTTTTTTGAATAAACCGTAATGTCCCCTCTGAAGTATTTGACTTAAGGAGAATTCTGTTACAGAATTCACCCCATCATATCCCATTGCTTCTGAACTTACAATTATATTCAAATTCTGGCTGGCCAGAAGGGGTGAACCCAAAAGTGTAATGCATGAGGGGGTGCAATAAGCATCAAAAAATGTAAAATATTTTTGTTCCTTTGTATCAGGAGAAGTCACAGGACCAAGTCTATGAATCAACCCTAACAAGTATTGGAACAGAGTGGAATAAATATAATTTTGAATGGACTGAATTCCTTCATATGAGTGCACTAAGCAAAGATTATGGATTCAACACATTATTATAAAGGGCTGAGTATGGTTTTAACACTGTGTTTAGGTGACTGAAACATAGACCCAAAGACAGCCTACATCAATGGAGTTGAAATGCTAGAAATTCCTTGGTATAATAAAAGACAGTATCTAAGGTTTAGGATGTTTGAAATACTAATATGGATTTATTATTTAAGACTTGTTCACAAATGTCCCAACTTCATACTAAATACATCCATTGAGAAGGTTCGGAGGATGCTTCCTTCACCAAGACTAAACTAAATACATATGTGAGAGAAGCTTCAGAAATCTTAAGAGTTATCAGCTCTGCTGTACAGGTTGGGGCAGAGTCGGCTACTGTTGCAGTTCCATATATTGCTGCTTATCTACTGGCTCATCTGTTGGCTCATCTTAGTGCCATGGAGAAGCAACCAGGCCCACAGTTCCCCTAGTTCCCACTGGATCACATCATTCAATGTCTCCAAATCCTGAGCTAGGTGTGTACGTAACTCCGTGGTGACAGGTGCTAGCTTCTCCTGCAAATCACTCACGTTATTGAGATTTGAGTTAGTGAGAGATAGATATGGCATCCGGTTTGAATTCATCAGTTCCAGCAGGCCCTCAGGGGTTCCAATTTTTTCCTGATCTCCCTTACTTTATTTTCAACTTTTCTTTCCACTTGCCAGGTTGCTGACTTCAGGCACCATGCAGACACACAAGCAACGGTCTTACGTGCATTTTAAATCATAGAATTACACACTTTAAATTACTAAATTGAGATACATTTCCAACTTAAAATGACTATAATACTATCTGTTTCTTTAGAATCACCAGATAATCATGGACATTCACTGAGATTTCAGCAAAGAGCAGGGAAAGTAATAGTTCCTCTGAGTAAATAGTTTGTATATTCCCAAAGCCATGCTTATTCAAAGCCTTAGTTAAATGTTAAATACAAATTAATTTTTATTTTTAAAATGTGCGTATATGTGTATATGTGTGTATATATTCACACACATTTGCATACACACACATATACACAAAAAAAGGTTCAGACATGTTCTCTGTTAAATAGTGGTAATAACTGAGGTGAATGAATTTTGGTATTCAAAAAAGTTCTTTAAAACTTTTTTTCATTTATCTATAGCAGCATAAAGTTTAAAAGCACAGATTCTAGCAAGTGAGTCTGAATTTGTATCCTAATTCCACAACTATAAAATCCCTCAAGTAATTTCTCCATGCCTCGGTTTACTTATCTTCATATTGGGGATAATAATAGTGGCTATTTCATAAGGTAGTTGTGAAGGTGTCAGGAGTTAATAAATTTAAGAACTGTGAACAGTGTCTAACAAATTTTAAACTCTATATGTGTAAGTCTTCTGTTGTATCTGAGTTTTTACGCTTTTTTCTTCAAAAATAAAATCATTTTATATATATATATATTTTTAAATAGGGATTATAGACTTGCTTCAGAGAAGAATGGGGTAATGTAACTGCTTTTCAATGTCTAATTCTCACTATATTCCTGTTTGTCAAATGTGCAAGAAACTATTCCTAAAACTGTGTGGTTACCCATACAACCCCCACTCCCCGAAATTGGCTATGACTATGGCTAAATTAACCACCTGGTCTTTCAGCTACCACGATGTTGAGTACAAACATGTCATTTTATCTAGGAATTTGCTATTTTGCCACTGATTTATCTAGGTGAAGAAGTTATTTTGACATTGCATAAATCAGAAGTGAGACAATTATATAACACAAAAGACTGGCATTAAGATAAATTGCATCTTGATGAGAAGATAACAGCAACTTGAAGGATGTTTTGGCCCTCAACATAATTAACGATGAAAGATTAGTTTGGAAAGGAAAGATGTAAGTTATTAGTTCCACTTTGAATGATTTTTACAAGAGAAATAAAAAAAGTGAGAAAAGAACAAGTACGAAAATTTAGAAAAAAATTGAGAACTATTTGCTTTTGATTTCTGTACTTTTGAAATTAGATTACTATTCTATCTGCTTAATATTGGTTGCCATTAGAAATAAATATAGTACAAGAAGAATGTGAATATTTAAAGTAAGGCATAAAATTAATTATAGCTATTTTCAATTATGTATGCTCTTGATATGTTTGTATCTATTCCTATATAGTCAATTAAGTGAGATCCATAAAACTATATTACAAAGGTAGATGCCATTTATTGAAAATTGACATACAGATACAATTAATGTATTTATTGAATCCCTATTAAATGTATATCATTAAGCTAACTGCTAAGGGAAATAAAAAATATAATGAAGTTCTTGACATACAGGAGTATTCGTTGTTGCTTTTTTTTGTCCAGACTAAAAATAAAATCAGGCTTACATGTATGTGTGTATATATGTGAGTGTGTTGAGTGTGTGTGTGCCAATGTGCATGTTTCAACTACATAATCCTGTACATTCCAGCTAAGAGCATTTTGCTTAAAATTTCCTGTCCACAAAATATAAACCATAATACATTATCATTTCTATTCCAGAATAAATACACATTTATTCACTGAAATCCCATTTATTCACTGAAAAGAGAAAGTGTGTAGTGTTCAGTATCACCATCAGCCAGGTGTTCTACTGTAAGGAGTAAATCCTTATTTCCATTTGTCTCAGGAAAAGTCAAAGTTTTCCTCTCTGTATATTATTTTTCTAATATATGTGGTTATTTTAATATACTTTACTCTTTTATCTGAGAAAAATATTCTAAATGAACATAAAATTGCAATCCAAAACTTAGTAATAAAGATTCTAATCCACAGCTTTGTTATATAATGCAAGGAGAACAGTCAATTAAATGAAATGACAGTTTTACCTTAAAATTAAATGAATTTCTGACATTAATCTTTATTGCCATGGCTGATGGTAAATTATCAATTCCAAGGACTCTTTTTATTGGGCATAATTATTCAGATTTAGCAGGTGTCTCTAAAGAAGATGTTATCAAATAACTTGTTCAACTTCAGTGTTGTAAGTAATTGGGACAGGATGGTTCTCAGCCAAGGTAACATAAAAAATAAATAGAGCACACAGGAATGTCTGACAAGGTAATATGTCCATAAAATCTGTCAGCTTTCCTGAGGCAGTGGAAAATTTCTATTGTCAGCATGGTATTCTCTCATGTCTCTATATGGATATAATATTACTTTAAAAATGAATAGATCAAACACACATCTGACGTAGGCTTTCTTAATAGCGGGATTAAAGCTAACAGAATTGAAATACTTTTGAAATAAATAGTTTTGAAATGGACAACTTGATAAAATGTGAATAGAAAAAAGTGTATTTATTTTCCCTTACTCTTAGTCGTAAAAATAAATTTCACCTTTTTGGAAAATTGATCTTTCAAAAAAGGTTTATAGTTGAAAAGCATTCGGGTAACAACAAGCACTCTTGTGATCATGCCTGTCTCACAGAGTGAGAAGAAATGGATCTCACTTCATGCCTACACCTATGGATACACCACGATCTTCAGAATAAAACATAAACATATACACACAATATGAAAATTTGTTGCAAATGAAAATAAACTGACTCAGGAAAGGTTAAGAGCTTTATTCAAAAAAAATCAAATAAAATGAACTAATATTAGTGAGATTGATTTTAATCATTGGATATTATAAATAAAGTGTATTTTAAGACAGTTTTATTGATCCTTAAATTGGTCATAAAGTGTAGTTAGCTTGCACAAATGAAAACTTTCATAAACACAAATAACTATTCAAAGTCTAGCTCAGGACTCCATTGAGATTGTTTCTCCAGTAAACTCTGCCTTACCTCTGGAGTCAGATGCAATTTCTTTCACCTCTGAATTTCTTTTCCCAAACACTCTTTCCGTCTCCCTTTCACTTATAAATTAATCATGGCTGACAGGATGGCATTTATTTAAATCAAGCCGTACTAATTTAACTTGCCTGTGTGTTTTGTTTCATTGACTAGATGTTAAGTTTTCAGATGGCAATGAGTCGTTTCTTCTTACCTTTTCTATTATGGTACTATGTATGAGGCCATGTATTTAGTTTCTCATAATACCGTTCTACTTCATCACTGCACATGCACACTAGCTTTTTTCCATTTCCTTTAAAGAGTAGCAGAAAAGTACAATTTGTAATTGACTATCACTTCACTACTCTCAATAATTACTAGTTTATCTTTATCCTAATTTCTTCAAAAAATGATAAGGTCTACCAAATGCATGATGTGTCGGAGAACCATTTGCCTATCTTATAAAGATAACTTCCTGGTGGAAATTTTCTATCTCTCTGTTTAGCACCTCCTCTGATACCCTATATATTTTGAGGAAGCATCTCAGATGTCACTTTCCTACAGGACGCGTTTGCTATTTCCCACTTCTCTTCCTACCCTGTGCTAGATGCCTTCATATAGAGTTCAGTAGTAGCTGCGTATCTCATAGCAGCTAGCACTTTGTAATGTGTAATTTCTTATCAGTGTTCCCACCATACTATGACTATTTTTCAGGCAAGACTGTCACTCCATTCTTTCCCTGTCATGACACACAGTATCTAGCATATCCGGGACTATTACACCCCCATCTAAAATGTGAACTCTTGAGATTAGGATTTAATTTATTCATCTCTTTGTCTAGCTACATGTCTATCTACCTGCACCCAACATAGTGCCTGACAATTGCAATTACATAAAATGCATGATGAATGGTCTGCTGTGATAATTTTTATATATTTCATGATTATTATCATTGTATGCCAATATATGCCAACATATGGCAGAAGGTAAAATAAGACAAAAGACCAACAATTCTACTGAGAAGGCTGAGGTACTGAAGAAAGAGGTTATTCTGTGAGCCAATAACTACTTCATACTGGATACTAAAATTGCGTAGATTCACGCACAGAATCACAGGGACTGCTAGACAAGTGAAGCCACTTGCTCTGTGTGTATGTGTAGGTGGGTAGGGCAGGTAAAGGTTGTCCTGGAAGGAGCAGAAAAGTTTTGCTCTCTTCAGGCAAACTGGCTCCATAAGAGAGGAAAGAAAGACAGACTGAACATAAATTGTTTTCCCAAAGTTACCCATTGGACATGTTCTCCCACCTCCTGTGACTCACAATTACTGAAGGGATGGAGAGAGTGCACATTATTAAACTTCCTGCATATGGACAGAAATAGCAGGGGCAGGGAGGAGACATCATTTAGACAAATTGGGTGAATATAAAAAGTAGACAAATATTATATTATTATATGTAATAACATTATATTATTATCAGATTCCTGAATCAAAAGGAAGAATGTATATGGACAGGCATGGAATGTCCTCATTATTTTTCCTCTCTCAAGGGAGTAAACAGTAGCAACGGAAAACAGAAAAAACAAAGATCGAAAAGTAAGTTCACGCCTGACTCTAGCAAATATCAGCCTGTGGGAAAACAGTGGAAACCAGGAGTCCTGTTTCAAATTGAATGCTCAATGGCTGTAATATAGTCTCCACTGTTTGATATGGGTTCACCTGGAGAGTACGACTGTTAAATTTAAAAGCATTGAACATTTTCAAGGTGCAATTCACAGTTTATAAGTTAAAATTCATTCTCATTCTGTTCCCTAGTTTCTCATATTCTTCTGCTGTCTCCTGACTGACTCTTTTCGGCTTCTGTAATTACTTCATGCTGTCTTTCCATCTAGTCCCGGATCAGTTATGTTTCGACCTTCAAAATTCCTCTCAGAAATATATGGCACTACAAAGTCTCCCTCTTTTTTAAATCCCTGTTTTACCTTGAGACAGATGTGCATATGCATATGTGATAAAGTTTGGACTAAGATTCCTCGATAGTTTTTCTTTTTACTTTTTTTTTTCTTTTTACTTCAGCTCAATAACGTTATACTGCGCTATTTCACAGAAAGCAGAACATTTTATGAGTTCAATTTAGTTTGTATTCCAAAGCAGTAACTGAAACTGAATTTGCTCCATTTGCTTACAAATAAGCAATTTATGGCTTGGACGAACTCTTTTAGTGATTACAGTTTTCAGCGGGAAGACATGGTATTTAATATCTTCAAAAGTAAATGCACCTTTCATAAATTTAGAGAGTTGTGTGATAAATAACATGAGAGCATTCATGAGTTGCAAAGGGACAAAACAAGTTTGCATCACACAGGACCGATTTCTATGCAAGAATAGTGAACCAGCTAGGGTGGCATTATTAGCCATGGCAGTGTCCCTCTGTCTTACCCAGAGCTTCCTGAAATAATAAGCACTACATTCTACCCATTGATGGGAAGTCTGAGGCATGTGATGGAGGTATCAGTGAACTCCACTTTGAACTCTTTGTGAGAAAGCAATATTTAAACACAATATCTCAGTTAAGTGTGCAAATATAGAATAACTAGAATAACTCCTTACTTCTGTGAACATAGGAATTAGTCCTGTTTTTACTTTCTGATGTTTAGGGGATACTTATTTTGGAGAACGGTATATAATAATGTGCATCCTAAAGCATAGTTCAAAGAAACACTTAAAAATTCCAACTTACCTATATATTTTTTAACTTTTGATTTTTTCTAATTGCAAGTAAGTTACACATTTAGCCTTCAAATATGAAGTTAATATAGTATATTTTTACATAAAAATATGCATTTCTCTGTTAATTTAAAATATATTAGTTATTTTCTAAAGTCTCATAGTGATTATAAACTTCTATTGCCTCAACATAAATTGTATATAGGGGTTAAAGTGCTTCAAAAGATACCCTAATTTTAATAATTTAAATTTGGTCCAGGATTTTGACTAAAATTACTGGACTACTGTATTACTATTTTGTAAATTATCAAAAAAGTATAATGATTAAAAGAGACTCTCCGATGGCATTGACTAGATTGTTTAAAATGAAATACGATAGGTAATAAATTATTTTTATTGGTCAAATTTAGTTTAATAGGGATGGAACTGATATATTGACAATCATAAAACTGTAATATATATGGATTTGAGTTCTTGTTATATGAATACATGTCATCAAATGTTTAATAACTCAGTATATGACAGGAATTTATACTATGAATTAAATCAATTTCTCTTTTACACCAGTCTGTGTAGTTTGCATATTTTAAGTCAAATGTACATAACATAATAAAGACAGATCAAAATGTTTTTTTGCATCCATTTTGAAGCAATGATTTTTGGGTTTTTTGGATTTTTTATTTTTACTTTTTATATTATTAATATATATATTTTTTTACATTCTATGATGTTGTTGAAGAGCAGTTGGGAGGGAGGGGGAGAGGGGAGAAGGGGAAGGAAATGGGATGGAAGAAGGAGGAAGGAGGCAGGGTGGGATTGAGGCCTATGGCACCCCCCTCATTCCCACAGAGGAGACTGGGGGGGCTTCCAGTGATGGCTTCGTCATTGCTGGGCTGGGTGCAGATGTCAGGGCAGTGTGGCAGAAGCTCTTGCCACCCACCACTCCAGCTTGGGAACCCAGAGCCCTTCTTGCTGTGGCTTGGTGATTGTCACTGGGCTGGTTGCATGAGTGGTGGGGGGACCCCAAGGCGGAAGCAATGATTTTTGAATTTGAGGTATCCTTCAGATTATTTCATTGCAACATAACACCACCCTCCTCATGTACTTGTTAACATCATTTAGCTATTCCCTCTGCCAGTATTTATGGTTGCTAGCAACAGGAACTTTACCACTTTTTTAAAAATCATGGCTATTTGAAATCTAGGAATATTTTAGCATTAAACTCAATCTAGCAAGTATTAACTTGGATGGTTTTATTGTCTCTATGCAGCAATTAAACTTCATGAAAAACAGGCAATCCGAAGTCCTAAGCTTGTCTCAGTGTGTAATTTTATTTTATTTTATGTTTTTGGCCAATGCTTAGTTTGCAAGACCTCTCTCTACAGAATATTCAACAAACTTCTCCCAAGTCCAGCCCCCTCCTAACATAACATCTATTAAATGTAATGGAATGTCAGAGTGAGAGGAATATTATCAGGAAAGTCTAGATAAAACTACTTTTCAGATGTATTTCTTGGCTTTTGTTTTTGTTTCTGGTTGTTTTTGTGTGTGCGTGTGTGTGTTTTGCTTTTTTTGACCTAGGAGAGATTCTCTCATTTTATCGTTGTCAATTTTTTTGGCATCTTATAATCTTTAGCATTAACTTATAAGCACTCAAGACTATGAAGCACGGGTTCTTCTAAGTGGTCCATAAAAGTATTATAATATAGAGAGAAACGTAAAAAGATAAACACTATTACAAGCCAAGAAAACTAGCATTTGCCAGGCGGTGTGTGTGGGGTAATCAAGAAAAATCAAGCTGGAGAATTTAAAGCAGAATGACAAGGAGCCAAAATAGTTCTTTCTCTATTATAATTGCTTATGTGAGAACCTCACATTACTCTAATTTATGTGACAAGCACACTGTCATTCATAATTTAATGACAAAAAACAACAAAAAAGTGTAATCAACCATTGTTTTTCAGGTATGTTAATAACTGGGAATTCAGTAACAGTAATACTTGATAGAAGCTCTCAAGGAACTATTGCTTCCAACTATAATCTATTTTTATTTTATTTTATTTTACTATTTTATTTTATTTATTTTATTTTAGGCTAGCCAGTACAGGGATTAAACCTGCTTAGAATGATAAGAGCAGAGATTCAGAATACACCAAAAGAAATGTTATAATTAAGATATATTTACAAAGTTCAAGTTGAGCACAGCACTAATAGTTCTTATCATTTTTAGTTTTCCAGCATCTCCCCTTTTTATCTTATTAACTCTTCATCTGGTTAATATTTGAAGCACTGGGACATTGTGCAATGATTCCTAGTATAATCATCTTTGGGTAGCTGAGAAAATATAAACAATCAATAAAAGTAAAGTCCTACTTTTAGCAGTGTTTTCTCTAAAACATTGTTTTACTTATGTCAGTCTTTGATTTAAATTCATTCAATACCACAACAAAATCTTTTAAAATGTTTTTGGTTTTTGTATGTTCCTAATTTACCTTCTCAATCTTCTCTCTCTGTGTACTACTCAAAATTTTATTACAGCAAAATTGTTACTTATTCCTTTCTTTTATTATAAACCACAATAAAATCTTCTCTATTTTTTTTTTCTTTCCTAACAACTTCTTTTCTGTTAAAGAGGGAAAACTCATCAGTGGTAATACCGAGACCATCAGCAGCTTTAAAGATCTCACCTCTTCTTTCATTAACATTTAGCATGGGCATGCTCACATTGACCATCATTTCACTTTGTTTAATACAAATAATTAGTTTTCTTCAACTCTGATCTTGAGAGAAGGAGCCATGTCTCTCTCAAAATGTGTATACCTAGGGCTTAACCACTATGTTCCACAAAGTGTAGTCCAGTGAAAGTATTTTAACATTAGAGACAACTATGGCCATAATGGATATAGGACAGTTATTAAAATTTGATTTCTTACCCTCTGTAAATTATCAAATTTGGTAAAAATATTAGGCTATTTTCTTTTATTGGAGACATGTAAGTGAAGACTGGATTTAGATTATGTATACTTCTAGGGCAAATGTTATAAACAGCCCTGCATGTGAGAAAGTTTGGCATTTTAATTACAGCTCCTCTACTGATATACTCTGTACTTTGGTTAAGTCATGAAACTTTTAAATACTGCCAGTACTAAACTATAGATAATAATACCACACTTGCTTGTTGTCTAAGGAACATATGAGGGCTACTGAAAAGAAATTTGTAATGTCCTAAACGTGTCAAAAGATAGCACACTCTAAATAAATTCAAAATATAATTACTGTAGATATATTTTTAATTAGGTAAACCAAAATAAAAGTATTTATACAAACTGTTAGAATATTACTCAACATGTTAGCTTATTACATAAATTTTAAAATTTTAAAATTAATTAAGGTGGCTTATATGAGTTTATATTTTATGTGAAAAAATATCTGTTCTAAAAGCTGCACATATTTTTTTCACCAAGATCAGATTTGCTTATTCATTGTGAAATGAATCCTCAGTATCAAATGCAATATCTGCAGATGACTTATCACATGTACGAGCAGAAGAATAGATGTGAAGGACTTAATGGTGAGCTGTAGAGTTTAATACAGATATGAAATATACACCTTTAAAGGCTTAAATTCATTTCCTATTTGAGTAAAGATAACACTGGAAAAAAATCTGCTTCATAATGCAATTTTCAAAATTTAATTAATATCTACTGCACTACTGGATATATGGTATACTTTTTAATACTACAGATTATCTAAAGCTGGATATAGCATCCTTAACAATCAGGGTAAGCCTAGGACTGGACAAGTTAGACTGATAAAGTAGAACTTAATCAACACTTTCTTACAAGCAGGTTATGTGAGGACTTTCCTTATTATACCTCTCCTTGCTGCCCTTTTGCTTAACTTCTGTTCAGAATTTAATATTTATCAATGTGTCTTAAATCTCAGAATTGACTTCCTTTTCTAAATTGAACCCATTTCTGAATGCCATTTATCCCTTTAAATTTTTCCATTCTCCATCTCAGGATTCCTCCCTGCCTGCCTGATGGACATACCAGTAAAATGACTAGTCATATGTACTGATGAAAATGCAAATATATACAACTACTTTTATCAAAGTCAGAATTCTTACCTTTAAGGTTCTCATAATCTAGTGGGGAATTAAATAACTAAATAGATAATTGCAGTAGAGCATGAAACAGGTCATTTCTGAGTGATGTCAGAGCTTATCTGAGGAGCACCTAATAAAACACGGCCATGATATACAAGGTACTAAGCATTAAAACAAAGTGATGATTTCTAATAATTATAAATAAGTGTAGGGATCATTTATTGAATAGTTACTTTGTGCTTAGCATTATTTTCTAAATTTTATACAGTTTAATTTATGAGGGACTTAAAGGACAACTATATGTAGCTAATAAGAAGCAAAATCAAAACTTCAATGTAGACAGTGTCCCTCAGAAGACCATACCTTTAATTATTATATGACATTTGAATATTTAAATAAGAAGTCCAACAAAATTTGTATTTTCCCCCTGTATTAATCCATTCCTGTTGATTATAACAGAATACCTGAAACTGAGTAATTAATAAAGAAATAAAATTTATTTCTTACAGTTTAGGTCCTGGGAAGTCCAAGGTCCAGGGAACACATCTTGTGAGGGCCTTTCTCTTGGTGGAAACTCTACTGAGTCCCATGGTGACCAGGATGTCACATGGCAAGGATGGGCTGAGCAAGAGAGTTAACCTTCTCACTCACTTTCCTTATAAAGCCATGCCCATTACTCCAGGAATGGATCAATTCATTCAGGAAATCACAGTCCTCTCAATCTAATCACTTCTTTCAAATAATTAGATCTCCCACCCTCTTAACACTGTTACAATGGAGATAAAGTTTCCAATACATAAAGTTTTGGGGGACACATTTAACCCTTTATCACTCCCTAATAAACATTTTGATGATTAATAGACACACATTGAATAAAAAAAACATAGAAAATGCTTTTATTTCTTTAAAAACCTTTTGTTTTTTGTTACCTTTTCATGGTACCCATAGCTTACACACTAGATAATACAACACTAGGTGAGAAGTAAGTGCAGGGTTCCTTGCTGTGCAGTGTTAATTAGGAGCTGCATTTACCGAGAACAGGGTGAGAGAGAAGCCATGCAATAGACAGAAGAAAGAATGAGTGCAAAATAGAAACACATGAAAGAATAAGGAAAGTTCAAGAAACTGCAAAACATGTAGACACAAGTGACAAGGTGAAGAAGTAGTACAAGAATAGATCATTTAACACTGAATAAAGAAAGAATTCAGTAAAGGATCTAAGAACACCATCCTCAGATAAGAGTGTCAGAAAGGCGCCTCTGACTAAAGAATTCTCATCATAATAGAGTAGGTGAGAACAGTTGCAGGTGTACATGGTGAAATGGGAGTAAAGGAGCGAGGGCTGAGCTATGACAAAAGCAGAGAGAAGGAACGAAAAACAAGAAAAACAAGAATGATGAATCAACAGGTCTCAAAGACCGCTTAAATTAGAAAGTAGGCTAGGAGAGATTATAGCAGACATATGCCTCGGTCAAGTGGATAGATTCTGTGTCTTCAATAAATGAAGAAAAGAGGCAGAGGGCTGTGGCAATGTTGGGATTAACTTCATGGGTGTTCCTTTCGCGGCTGTCATCATCTTCCCCTGCCGGTTGTCCAAAGACTGAAAACAGAGCCACATGCATTTTCTTATAGCGGTTTATATGGCAAGAGGACTAGTTTTCTACTAGTTGTCCTATCATATGAGAAAGCCGTAATTCCCTGTCACCCAACCTCGATGAATGACTTTTCATCATGAAGAATAAAATATATTCATACAACAATTTGAAAAGATGGAAGATACACTTAAGACAAGTTAAAAGAAAAAGTAGCAAAACTTTTACAGGATAGTTTTCAGACATATAGAGCATAAAACGTTTTTTATATTGATTTTGAAAACAGAAAATATATATTTTAACTAGTTTATACCAGTAAGAATTCTCATATCCTATTTGATTATTATCAGGAATTGTACTAATCAGTATACATGGACTTAAAATATTTTTCATTCTTAGGCAATTATCTCTCATGTTTTGATAAAGTATATCTGACTATGCTTATGTAGCAGATGTGTATGCATTTGGAGAATTTTTTTTTAACCTCACCTGGGCATAGCATATTCTGTCTTCCAAAAATCCATCTACTCTATATTTATATTCTTAACCAAATTATTATTGGCTATTGTGAATACTGAAAAAACATGCTGTCCTCTGTCCTTATAATGTTCTGCTTCCCTTAAGAAAATATCATGTTATTTTGAAATATACCTCAATTTACTTCTGGATTAACAGAAATAACAGACCAAAAGACTAAATCATGATTTATATTATTTTTATTTTTCTTCAAAATCCTTTAAGATACCAAGAGTTATTTTAGATAATTCTTCATGTATAAATGCACATTTTAAAATCATACAGCCCAACTAAAATAGTCTACAACAGAGAATGTGGGAATGAAAAAAGCAGAATTCCAAAAGCTTCTGGATTTTTATACATGGTATATAGTCTCCCTAGACTCAAGTTCAGTAGGAATTCAAGCATGAGTTAGGAGACTGAATCCAAGTACCGTATGGTGGCTTAGGGTTTCATCCATCACCATTTCATCATTGAGGCTTACTTTCCTTATTTTTAAATGGGTATGATATTTGTTATCATATTAGTTTCCTGTGTCTGCTTTAACAGATTACCAAACATTCAGTAGCTTAAAACAGCAAAAATCTATTGTCATCTGGAGTTTCTTAATTTAATTACATCTGCCAAGACCTTTTCTTAAAATAAGTTCACATACACAGGTCTGGGTGAACATGTTTTTCTGGGGGGGGGAGTGGGAAGGGGGTCACAATTTGAACCACTGCAACACCATACAAGTAATATGGAAGTGACTTAGAGATGTACAATCATAATATGTTAAACCACAGACCTACAATATTCTTTATTTTGAGGATTTGACCAGAGGAACTATAAGACCCTCTAAATTTTGAGAATTTTTTTTTTTTTATATTTTCTTCTTCTCCTTTCTCTTCTTCAGTGACAGTTTTTTTATTAGAATAATCTAAAACCTGCTTCCACAAAACCCATTTCTTATACAGTGCTTGGGTTAAGTTAATAATGTAGTTAATGTAACTTTTACATAGTTTAGTATATGCAAGACTCTTAATAAGTACTAATTATTATTTTGTTTAGTATTATTGGGTTCCAGACTCAGTGTGTTATTCAAACCCCTGCAGTCACTTAAATCAATAACAAAAAAAATGATAATTTCAAAAATCACCCTTTTTATCCTAACATTATCCTTACCATCGTCAAGAAAACTTGACTAGAATTTTACTATGTGAATGACATTCTGCTGAGATAATGTGGATAACTAAAAGGCTATAAAAATTTCATCGACTCTAATAAGTGGGGGAGAATAGATTATTTTTTGGAAAGTCAGTGTTTGGCTATTAGTACAAAAAATAATAAATAATAATTTGAAAATACAAATGAGAGTAATGAAATTAAAATATGGAGCAATTTTATAATTGAGAAATAACATGTTATACTCAGATCTTTTAATAAAAAATGCATTTAGTAAGTGAGCTTAAATTCTAGGTATAATATTTTCAGCTCAAAAAAATTTGATTAAGCAATTTTGAACTTCATTTTTAAAATGCACTCTATAAAAGCAGTTAGGGGACATATGAGAAAATTTGAATACAGATTGGATATTACAAAACATTACAGAATTATTTTTAATTTTCCTAGGAGTTGTTATGTTAGTGAATTTGTAGGTAACACGTGCTGAAGTATTTAAGGGTGAATTGTCATAATGTCTATAAGCTATTTACAAAGGGATTCAGATATTTGTGCACATGTGTGTATATATTTGTATGTGTGTGTAAAAATCAACTGTGGGGGCCGGCCCGGTGGCGCACGGCTACAGTGCACCGCTTGGGAGCGTGGCGGTGCTCCCACCGAGGGTTCGGATCCCACATACAGACCGGCCGCTCACTGGCTGAGCGAGGTGCGGGTGCGACACCGAGGGGTGCGATCCCGTTGCCGGTCCCGGTCCGGTACGGGCGCGACACTGAGGGTTGCGATCCGTTGCCGGTCACGAAAAAAGACAAAAAGGAAAAAATAAATAAATAAATAAATAAATAAATCAACTGTGGAACAATGCTAACACATTTTAATTCAAGGTGGAGAGTAAATGAGCATTGGTAGCACTTTTTTGTAATTTTCTATATATTCTAAAATTTTCTCAATAAAATATTGAAAAATGTATTATAAAAAATATATCTAAGACTTCAACATAATTTCTAATAATTATTAATATATCCCACTGCCTAGAATGGTGACTGGAAAACAGTAGGGGCCCAGTAAATATTTAGCAAATAAAAAACAATTACTGAATTAATCAAATAGTTATCACAATCCTTTCATGTGGCTGGGAGAATATGTATTTAATTATGAAAATAAAGTAAATTGTATTTCACCATCATTAAATTATATAAAAACAAGACTAAGATAATAAATACTTGTATAAGCATATTTTACTATATGAGTATATATAAAATATTGTATTTTATTTATGATAAATTATATTATTTTATCATTACAATAAGCTATTTTGTTTCCATCACATCATTTAGCCTTTGCAAAAATCCTCTAATATATTAGATTCACTCCTTAAATTTGAAAAAACTCAGGTACAAAAGAGATTAAATAACTTGTTTTAAAGCCATGTAACTAGTAAGTAACATATCTAAGACTTGAACCAATGTTTTTTTACTCTGTTACTGTTGTTTTTTATCACATCATGCTGCTTATTTCTAATGTCTGTGTCTTTTTTTTTTAGATAGTTATGAAATTTTGCTCTCAAACAAAGCTCGACTTCAAACTTAAAGAAAAAAACAAATTCTTACTTACTCTCAATAGGGCAAATGTGTTTGAGTATCTAAGATACAAACTATTACTTAATCACGGCTCCTACGCTGTGGTAGGCAGTGTCAACAGTCTACAGTTACTTTACCCGTCTACCTCATTTGACTGACAGTAATTGAGTTTGCTAAACTTAGCAATATTACAATCACTGTAAGAGGGCGCTCTCGTTTCACTTCCCTTGTAGTCTCCTCCTGTAGCTCTGTATGATGGAAGTTAAAGGGAATATTTTGTTCTTTTAAATGTAATTTTTGCTTTCAATCCATTGACATTTAATTTATGGAAATTAATAGCATTTACCAGGACATATTGTAAGTGGACAATCAGCAATATAATGAACCATTTAAAATCAGGTCTTAAAAATAATATAATTCCTTTCAAAAGCTTATATACAAATTGTATCACATAATGTAGATTAGAGAACTGTAGCCACAAGGAAAGATAGCAAACACCATCCTGAAGATGAAAGGGTCTCCTCCCACCAAGTCAACATGATTTGTTGATTTACAGCTATAGGAATGTCAATGTATTAGAGTACAAAAAGTGTTTTATCTTCTGTGGACATTTAGATGACTGTATTTTATATGACCTTAAATTCATTGTCCATTTGCACATTCACACTTAGATGGCAACATCAAATAAATCATTGTTCATGAGTTACTCTGTGTCATCATCTTCTGATACTCATCAGTCTAGAAAGAGTAATAGCTGAACCTTGTCTACACAAGGTTAAGGAATTTAGTTAAAAGCCCCATGGGAGCTTAGCTATACTAGTCCCACACAAAAGGGTAACCTAAGGGAACCTTGGCAAATTGTAATATCAATAAGATTGGTCATATAGCCACAGATTTAAATATGGCTGTATATTTCTCCTGTTTTTCACAGTGTGGCATAAATTTCCCAAAAGGTGTGTTGTAATAGTGGCATAAAATTAGATGATTGATGAAGAATAACATTTAGCAATTTCATGGTTGTATAAATGAAACAAAACAATGGATGTATTATTATCCTCCCACTTCCTAATGTATACCATGTGCTGTAGAAAATCTGTATACATTTCTATATAATAAGATACAAATATGATTTATTTGGTATGAAGCCTAGTGCTTCAGATAATTCTGTCATTATTAACTCACATTGATTCCTAAACCAAATAGGGCCTCTATTATTGAATCCCCTGCAATTTTGTATGTCATAGATTATCAACAATTGATATTCATTATTTGTTATTTTTTAAATGTG
The DNA here is from genome assembly GCF_000696425.1 of Galeopterus variegatus. NCBI lineage: Eukaryota > Metazoa > Chordata > Mammalia > Dermoptera > Cynocephalidae > Galeopterus > Galeopterus variegatus. The sequence goes on along the minus strand of NW_007726386.1, from coordinate 449,142 downwards.
CATTTATTTCTCCTTAAGTCATAACTCCTGTGGGTAGGGACTATGCCTGTGAATAGACTATTCAGTTATATCCCAATGTTTAGCACAAGGCTTAGCACAAAATGACAGCTCAGGAAATGTTCGTTGGATGAATAAATGAACGGATGAATGAATGAAAAGAAATCTCATACAAGAAAAGAAAGATAAAAAATAACTGTAAGAACAATCACTAATATTGTGAATGTTTTGTTTATGCCAGGATTTTTCCCATTTATAATAATGACAATTTAATTTCCTCTTAATCTCATAAAAATTTTCAAAAAGTAACTAATCTCTTAGCATCTGGACAAATACAGTTCACTGCCTATGTTTTTATATAAAATTTTACTCAAAAACCATTATGCCCATTTATTTACTTATTATCTACAGATGCTTTCAAGTTACTATAGCAATGATCACTAGTTTTGACAAAAACTGGTCCTTAAAGACTAAAAATTTACTATTTTTTCTTTCCCAAAAAAGGTCTGTTGACCCTTGCTCTAAATGCTCGCTATGTGTTGACATAATATATAAAAGCAAGTAATTCTAAATTTTGTCAACTTCTTCCAGGTTCTATTAACTGCTAATTATTTCCTACTACCAATAGTTTTTTTGGAATAGATACTATTTCAAATAGCTTTCTTAATGCTCTGTTCTCCATGTTAATCAATGATATTAATCTAACTCTTAAGAAATTTGTTAAAAAGTGTGATGGTTTGCAAAAACTAGGATTCCTGTCCAACCTACAGAGAGAAAACAGAAGCATAACTGAGCGATTTAGTGAAGCAACATCTTATTTCCTCAAGATACAAAATTAAGACATTGGACATTTAATTACATGAAATATTTCTCTCCTTTCATTTTTTTCTCAAGTATATAGCCAGATCTCCAAGAAAATAATATAGAAATATAGAAGATTACAAAAATCAAATTACAACTATTCTTATACTTTTGGCTGTGTCTTTATCTTAAAATGTATTTATTTTTAAAATTAGTAAAACAAAAAGACAATTATGTGCATAAAAATGATTATTATAATCACATTAATAATAGTCATTCATTACAGTGCAGAGCACATACAACAAGAAGAATGCAGCCTATGATGCATTGCCTTAATCAAATATTGTGTAACTGGAAAATGAAATTCATATATAACAAAGTGGGCAAAGATGCAGAACATTCTCATAACTAAAGGAAAGAAGAAAAAACTGTATCTGTACTATGTAAAATGTGGGTGTCCTTGAAGGACAGGAATGGAAAAAGTCTGAATATATCATCTAATTCCTTTTGTTTCATTTATCATTGTGGCCTATTTATAATTGTACTCAGTTCTTTGAAATATTTCTTGCACTTGATTTTGTGGTTACCACTGCCTTCCTAATTTTGGCCATCCTCTTTAATTCATGTACTATTTTTAAAAAATTTTAATGTTCAAAAGTTTTTTTTAAAATTTTCTTTTTGCTACATTTAAATATTTTTAAATGCAATGCCTTTATTTATTATTATTGAGTCCATCTTATCCAGAACTTTATTTCACAAGGTCTGTGTTCGGATCCTTCAATCGCATCTGCTTTTCTCTGGCTGCCAAGCCCACTTAGGAAGATTGCTAATTTACTTTGCCAGCTCAATGCATCTGGTGGTTGGGACATTCTAAAGACTGATTATTTGGCCATGCTAAAATATGTACCATATATCGTAAAAGGAATTTACAGTATTTACAAGAAATAAAGTAGTCTATTAATATAACTAATAGCAACCAACATAGCACATTTTACTCTCTTGTCTGTCCTTCTTAAATTCAGATATTGCCAAACAAAACTGTCCTTGTTGAATTAATACTGAAATTTAGGGGTTATTAAGCAACTGAGACATAGGAACAAGCCTTCTTTCCAACAATGTGTGACCAACATAACTGAAAAGTGTCAGTTTAGGCAGTTAAAAACAACAAAATTTTACTCTCAATGAATAATTTGAAAAGAATAAAACAGTACCTGAAAACATTAGCCTACACTCTCAAAAGTTTGAGGGTAATTACATCTTAAAATGTATACTCAAGGAAATAAATGAATGAATTGTTCATTAAATTTACAACTATTACTCACCATTTTTTTTTTTTGTCTTTTTCATGACCGGTAAGGGGATCACAACCCTTGGCTTGGTGTTGTCCGCACCGCTCTCAGCCAGTGAGCACACTGGCCAGTCCTATACAGGAACCAAACCCGCGGCAGGAGCATCACTGCGCTCCCAGCGCCGCACCCTCGAGTGCGCCAGGGGCCGGCCCTTACTCACCATTTTTTTTTTTTGTCTTTTTCATGACCGGTAAGGGGATCACAACCCTTGGCTTGGTGTTGTCCGCACCGCTCTCAGCCAGTGAGCACACTGGCCAGTCCTATACAGGAACCAAACCCGCGGCAGGAGCATCACTGCGCTCCCAGCGCCGCACCCTCCAGTGCGCCAGGGGCCGGCCCTTACTCACCATTTTTAAAAAGCAAAAACAAAAACATAACACAACACACTCAAAAGGAAAATTACCTTTCTTGGGCTTCACTATATCAGAGAAAAATTTTACGTCTTTAATGTTAGGATCTCCCAATATTGCAAAGATACTGCTTATTGCTATCTATCTAATAATTCTTCCAGTAGTTTGAAAAACAAATTATTCAAAATCAATACAGAGACAATGCTAGTATTTAAAATATTTTAATTGTTAGGGAATGAATTCAGAGAATAAAAACTTTTCTCCCCAGAAATTAATGTTTTGCCTTTTTTGATTTGAAAGCTAAAGTACAAAGATACATGTAACTGAATAAGATGTATAAAATAAGTTATATGACTTTATAGCACAGTATTTTTCTGATTTGAAAATATAATCAATGTAATAAAAGCTTCATTTTGCAGGTTCAAATCACTGTGCACACCTATTTGCACACTCCATGTTAAAATTCAAAAAAAAGTACCTGAATGAAAGCTAGATGTGTGCTGAGTAGGTTCTACTATTGAGAACATAATTACCATATATAGTGCCTTACCCAGTTAACAATGCAGGAAAAGTAAATGACAGGGCTGCAGTGAGAGGTGGTCATAGCTTTAATGATGGAATGCAAGAGGTTTAGTAAATATCCACTAAAATAAAAGGCTAACTCCAGGAAGAAAACGGTGTTAAAGTTGGGAAATACTGGCAACAATGATTATAAATGGATTGAAACAGAATATTCATATACATCCCCTTTTAGCATTTTTTCTCTTTATATTTTGAAGGAACATTTATTAACTATTTGGACTATAATTCAGAAAAAGGTGAAATGCAAACCCAGTTGTCATTTTGTATTTTGTATATCTCTTCTCTCTCTCACTCTCAATATATACACTCATATGTATATACCTATATATTTATATCATTACACAATATATAATATGTACATATCTGTATATACATGTCTATGTTTTAGTTTGTGTTTTTTCCTTTATATAAACAGAACAATACTTGAATGGTATTTCATGCATTGCTGAACAATAATCACTTTGTATTTAATATATTTTTTAGAATGATGACTGGCATACATATAACTCTGTTCCTGAAATGAATATAAGCATTCACATTCTAGGAAAAATTATGTGCATGAATTTGTAAATGCAGATGTCTGGTAATTAAGGTGCTGTAATTGCCTTATAATTAACTTTCCACTTAATGATAGAGAAGATACCAACTTTTTATTGCAAACAGTATGGCAATTTTTTATGAATGATGAATCTTTAGATTTCCTGAATGGACTTTTCTACCAGAGTTCAGGGCAGGAAATAGAAACCACTCTAAGAATTTTTAAGCATGAAGAAATTGCATACAGAAATTATGTGCTTACTAAAGCATTGCAAGGGCTGACGGGTCAGTTTCTAAACTGGATCTCCTGGAATAATTCCAAGATTATACGGAATGAACCCAATTAGGGAGCATTACCTCTGAGGTCACAACTGGCAATATGCCAGAAAAAAGAGCCTCTGCCTTTGCCAAAATAGCCCAATACTCAGGAGGCTCTCAATGTTGGAATCCATGGATGAGCCACCAGGCCAAGGTCCTGTACCTCCTGGGCTTATCAACACCTAGGAGTCTGGGGATTGGGCCCTGCAACACTACTGTAGGGAACCCTCACACGTCCTGAGCCTCATTTGCCAGTAGCAACAGCCAAAGCCACGAGAAGACAGTTTCTGCTTAACTCTTCCCTTTCAAAGCTTAATAGCTGGCATCGGAATAGTGGGCCTAGTTTGCATTCAGGACCTTAGTTGAAAAAACATCTGAGAAATGTAGTTCTTAGGTTTCAATCCTGTGGTCAAAAAAGGTTGTTATAAGGTAATGTATTGGAAAACTAATGTGAGTCACCTATTAGCAGCATAATCCCCACATGGAAATAAATTGTTTTAAATATAATAAAACAGCATAATATACTAATATTTGCTACAAAAATATGTATATATATATCTCAAATTTCACAGAATATTCTTGTTCTGGCAAGAAGAACAATTATTCCACTGGAGAAAAGAATTTCATAAAAGAAAAACTGAATAAATTTGGCAAAGGAAAGCAAAATAGGAGACAACTCAGGAAATACCTTAAAATACTTGTAGTCACAGAGAAAAATTCAGTGTTTTTCTTGAGATCAACAGAAACCGATAATCATGTAAAAATTAAAATCAAGTTGAGACTATTTGTGATAAAGATCATTTCCCAAAAGCTTCATCTCATTAAATTTATAAATTTAAATAGACATTCATGGGTGATAGGGTGGGATATTTTAACTAGATATTTACTGTATGATGGTACAATAGACTGTTTTTATAAAAAAAAATAACTAAATATTTCCATAGAAATTATTTTATCTGCTGTATTAGTTTTCTATTGCTGTTGTAACAACTTAGCATACACTTAGTGGCTTAAAAAGTCAAAAATCTATTGTCTTAGATTAGCTTTGTAAGTACAAGTCCACACGGTCTCACCGGACTAAAATGAAGGTGTCGGAAGGGCTGCATTCCTTTTCAGAAGTTCTAGGGGAATATCTGTTTCCTTAAGATTCCCAGCTCTAGAAGCCTTCAAAATTCCTTATTTCCTCTTTTTTCCTACCTAAAGCCAACAGTTTGGCATTTCTCTCTGCCTTCTTTTTTCCCTGTAGTTACAGTTTTCTTGTCTCTATTCTGCCTCCCTCCTTTACTTCTAAGGATGTTGTGATAATATTGGTCTCACCTGATCATCCAGGATAATGTCTAAATGTCTGAACCCATAATCACATCTGCAAAGTTCCTTTTGCCACACTAGAAAACCTAATCAGATTCCAGAAATTACGACACGGACATTTGGGGGGCCCGTTATTTTGCCTACCGTTCCGATAAGAACAAAGAAAACAAACACTGACTGAAATTTATTATTCAGAGAAAAGCTCTTAGCTATGATATCTAACTTACCCTCAAGTTCTATATGTTATTACAGGTATAATAAAAGGGGTACAAATTAATATATCTTATGGAGTTATCTGAAAGTTCACATACGATTTGGTCATTGATCATAAAAGATATGCAGTTTCATTAAATTTAGTTGAAATGTTCAAAAAGAGAGTTTACTTCATAGTAATAACTGCATGTGAAAAACAATATATTATTTTTAAGTGATTTTCTTAACAAAGATAAACTTGTTCATATGCTATGAAAATCATTTTGGGAAATTTCTGAACACCTAAATTATTTTTTAACATTCAACTATAGATTGAACCTAACAGTTGGGTCTACTTCCTATAATATAGAATGTCACTGTTATAAAATATTTAGAATAGTTCCTATTATCTGTGTCAATATGGTCGTGTTTATATGAGGGTATTGATTTGGCTAAAACTAAACTGAAGGTGATTTCAATTTGGAAGGAATGAATACAAGAAACATGCAGTATAGAGTTTATAGTTGTTCAGGTAAAAAAAAGACTGTACTTTTGACGGAAACATAACATGGGAATGTGAAGGCCGAGATTAAACAGGGACATGACATGAGCCCTGCTCAGTATGTGTAAACTGATAAAACACAGATGTGTGACCGAAAAAAAAAAAAAATCAAACTAAGTATGGATGCAAAGTATCCATACACAAAGTGTAATTCTCCAAGGAAGTGGAAATATACATGTGTAATTCACATTTCTGTCAAAACAGGTTAAGAATAGCACTACTGCTTTGACTAGAGTTTCCACAGGCCTTACCAGCCTATGGTGCACCATTAACAGGGATAACACATCTCTCTGGCCCTTTCCTCACAGGTGTATGTAGAACATCACCCTCCCTTTTGGTCCATGTTCTTTCCACCTAAATATTTTGATTTTCCCAGATTGTCTCGCATGTGGAACAAATCCAGAGAACAGCCTCCTCTAACTGTGACTGCCATTTGTGTTGGGTGCTGTTACTCTTGTCCGTCACTAAGGTTGAGTTCGTTGGAAACAGGCCTCCCTGGGTGCTGCTGTTCTTCTGGGCATCTTTCACTGGATCCCACCCATTCACTGTTTCCCAGACCACACAATGGATGCACCAGAATATCCATGAGCTATTAGGTCGAACAAAATGAGACAGTGTTTCACCACTTCTCAGTGTAGGACTACATTTAAAAACTACTAAACCTTTGTTCTAGGGTCCAGAAATGTAGCATTTTGTTGAAACACTTTTCTCTATTTGCTAATAGTCCTCACTTTTCCTTGCATTTAGAAGGGAAAGGTTCAAATGATTGATCTATTGAAATTCATATTTTCTTTCTCTCTGACAACAAAGGCGTTATTATTATTCAGACAACTGTCTTTTCTGCCTCGGGCTTTCTTCCCTTCCAGTGAGTTCCCTCAAGAGAGCTTCAAACCTCCATGCAAGTGGACTTCTGCATAGACTTCCCCACCAATTCACCAGTGAGGCACAGACAATTCTGAACAATAGCTCACAACATAGACTTAAGCTGAAATCTTCATACGTTCGCAACACATGTCATCTATAATATTAGAGTTGTCACAGGGCACTTAAACTTTCAAAATTCACAGAAAAATAAAAAAACGGATGAGTAAACCTCATTGATCTGAAGTTGAATATATACCCACTAAATATCAAGTTGATCCAGCTAGCGCTGAGAAAACTTTTAATTCAATCAAATAAAGACCATAAATCTCTTTTTCCCCATGTTTGAGAGAGGTAAATATCTACAAAGAGGTTCTAGAATATATTTGGCATATCTGTGTCTGCATGAGTAAGAAACAATTTCTAAACTTACCCTTACTTCACCCAGACTTAAGACATGTCCTATTTTAGGATCATCATGCATTCTGCAGATATCCCTTGACAAATTCCCAGAATGGCTCTGTAGTGAAGGGATTTTGTGGAATTCAGTTTATCTCTGTGAAGCATATCTGCAATGATGCTTCTCACCTAACAATATTTATAGTTTTTCTGGTAGAGAAAAAGTTCTGTTCATTTAAATTGAATACAAACCTTATCGCATGCATGAATTTAAAAAGAAAGATATAGAATTGTGCCTGACATCACTTGTCCATCATTGTAGTGAGAGAATGTTTCAAAAATAACTGAAAAGTTGATTACCTGCTTAATCTCAATATTTGATGTGCCAAATTTGGGTTTGGCCTGTGGCTTAAAAAAAAAAAAAAAAGGTTATGGTAAATATACCCAAACGTAACATTATTTCTTATATAGTAAGACTGACTTAAAACAAGCTTTGTTGATTATGTTCCTTTCATTTAAAAATGTTATTTCAACATGTTATTTTAGCATGTTTTATTCATAGGCTAGATCAGAAACTATTATTCAAACTAAAATATAGTTGTTTAAACTTTTATTGAAAACTAACAGAAAATATTATGCTTCCTATTCTTACCCATCCTTCATATTTTATAATACATATCATATTATATATTTTTATTTAATTGTACCAGAATCTTTAGGAAGAGTCAAATTTAATTGCCATCGAAAGTGGAAGTAGATAAAAATTTAAAGATCCTACGAGGAAGACTTGTCACAATCTTTCCACCTTACCAAAGATAAATACCTAAGCTGTTAGTGAAACTCGTCTGTCACTGTGCCTAATTTCAATATGAAATCATTTTATTATTTTATTTGGGGAGTTTATCTAGGATGAAGAATATGTCTAACTTAACAAAAGTTCCATCACTATTTTGAAGTATGAAAAAAGGAATAAGTGGAGGCAACTGTATGAAACGAATATGTATGATTGTGAAGTTAAATATATAACCTAAGTAGATGTGTTCTGTATGCATTCCAGAAGGCAGTTTTTCCCCGGTATAATTTGTAATGCAATGTAGATTACTACCTCATTCCCTCATGCTACAAAAAATAAAGAGAATTTTTATTTTTATACCTGTTTTCATGAATGACATATTCTGTTTTATTCAATACTTATTTAGGAACAATATCCATGTTCTTTGTTAGCTTAGCTCCCTTATGTTTTAGACTCTGCATTGTGGTATCATCAGTCCAGCCTTGATAATTGTTAAAGTAGACATTTAGCCAGAGCAGAGTTATGAAAGGTAGGTAGTTGAACAGGCACAAAGTCATTGTAAGTGACTAACATTCCTAGCATGTTGCCATGATATTTAGCTAACAAGAATGTTCAGTGAAACTAAGAATATAATATCACACATATATTTTCATATTTATAGATTTTTTAAACTTAAGCTGCAGTAATGCCTTTTTTGGTCAAGCAGGTTTTTATAAAACAACAAAATTTCAGAAATCGAACGTTTAATCATACTTACAAAAAGTAAAGTAGGTGTGAAAGAAAGAATATTCATACTTGTTGGGAAAATAGAACAATTTGGTCAGGCTCCCCTCACCTCAGAGCCAGTTTAGGGGTGGTTCGGTAACCTTGTGTGTGTGTGGAGTAAGTGCACCTGCACAGTGGCACCGCTTTGGCTGGTTTTTAATGCCTCGGGTGCCAGCCCTGAGCAGCCATGTTTTTCCAGACCTGCAGCTTCCAAGGACAGTGTGTCTGGTTACCTAGCTCATAAATCTGCGTGAAAGGGTCTGGTGACCCAGCCTGGCGTGGAGGGGTCTGGTGACCCAGCGTGGTGTGTGAAGGGTTTGTGACCCAGTCTGTGAATGGGCTTGAGGGGTCTTGGAGCTCCAGACCCAGCCCTAGCTCAACCATCTGCGTAATTGGTGCAGGTTTACTGGCAGGTAAAATAGCCTGACAACTGGCATGGTCGCCTAGCTTTACAATTGGTGTTAGAACAGGACTAAGAACTAGACAATTGGTGCTGTGTGCAGGATTCAAGACATTAGCCTCACAGTAGCCCTTGTTGTAGCCAGACAATATTGAAATGGAAAAACAGAATAACAATTTAGCCAATAAATTAGGAATTTTCACTGAAGTAACTATGAAAATAAGTATTCATTTCTCAGTGTTGGGACTTTACTTGAGATATGTTCATAATCTCCTTTTAGTATCCTTTTAATATCTGCCTTATGACTTCATTGTTTCTGATGAGAAGTAACCATTAATCTTATTGAGGTTCACTTATTTGTGGTGAATGATGAATGAGTTCTTTCACTCGATTTCAAGATTTTTCTCCTTTTCTTTTGACAGTTTTATTTCAGTGTGTCTACAAGTGAGTTCTTTTGAGTCTAGTTCATTGAGCTTTATAGATGTATCTATATATCTAAATATTTAATATTTTTCTCTGTTTTGGGCATTATTTTTAAAAACATATTATTTGTTCCATTTTCTCTTCTCTTTCTGGGACTCCAGTGGTAAGCATCCCAGCTTAATGTTGTCTCATAAATCTTTGAGTCTCTGTTCATTTTTGTTTTTTTCATTCTTTTTCTCTTTCTGTTTTTTCAGACTGAATAAGTTGGTAATTTGGCTTTAAGATTGCTGATTTTTTTCTTTTTCCTCAGATCTTCTACTGATCCCCTCTAGTGAATTTATTATAGCTATTGTACTTTTCCACTTCATCAGAATTTCTTCTATTTGGTTCTTTTTTTTTTCTTTTTCTTTTTTTTCTTTCTGTCTCTCTAGTGATATTCTCTACTTGACGAGGCATGCTTATTCATTCCTCTAATTCTTTAGACATGGTTTCCTTTAGTTCTTTGAACATATTTATAATAGCTGTTTTCAAGTGTTTATTTTTTAAGTCTAACAACTGTGTCCTCTCAGAGATTCTTTCAATTCACTGTTTTTTATTTGTTTTTAGTCTTGCATATGACCAAATTCTATTTCTTTGCATGTCTTGTTATTTTTGTTTTGTCGCTGATAGCTAAACATTTTAGACAATATATTGTAACAACACTGGTTGCTGATTTCCCCTTATATTGTAACAATACTGGGTGCTGATTTCCCCTTAGAAGTTGTTTATTGTTTGTTTTTGCTTGTTTAGTGATTCATCTGAACTAGTTCTACAGAAACTGTCTTCTCTACAGTGCATAGTGACTGATGTCTCTGCTCATTTTTGTTTAATTACTTTTTTTTTACACTAGCTTCCTTGGCTGACCAGTGTGTCAGCAGAGCATATTGGTTAGCCAATGATTGGTTAGAGGTTGGACTTAAATACCTTAAGCTAGCAAAGTTTAGGATTAGAGCATGCTTTTATAGTTAAGGCAGTTTACAAGTTGGCCTCAGAATTTACTTTCTGCTTGTGCAGGATTTCACGTTTAGCCATCAATAAGTATATAACTGGGACACTTTGCAGTCTCTCCTAAGTCGTGCACAGCTGTTTGTATGCATGAAGTCTTCCAGATACCCAGGAATGTGTAAAAGCTATATCAATGTTCCCTATCACTATTTTGTTCTCTAGATCTTTCTTGTTAGATTTTTTATTGGTCTGTTGCTTGCTCCAACCTGTATTGCAAACTCGAGCAGCTGTGATGTTGGTCTTCCCCGGTTGCCAGTGAGATGTTTTGTTCTCAATAATGACTCTGGGCATGGAGCTTTTTCTTGGAACTCTCTAAAAGAAGTTGGCCTTCTCTGATGGCAATGAGGCCACTAGTCCTCACAGCTCCTGCTGTGGAGCTGGTGGGGAGATGGGAAGAGTCCCATGTAGAATTGTCTTTGACACCCATTCCTCTGATCAAGATTTTGTAGTTTTCAATTTGCTATATACCTCTGATTAATTTCTAGAGTTCTGAAGTGGTTTTTGATAATATTCCCCAGTTTTCATCATTGCTTTTTGGTAAAAGAATTCTCCAAATCATCTCTACCGTTAGAGCACTTCCTATAACACCTATTTACTTTAAAGTAATAGAAAACTTGATCACATGTTATATCTTATTCCTTCTTTGAATCTTTTTTTTAAGTGGTTTTACATTAGCATATTTGTCAATTTGCAGTTAAATTGCATGAACTTTGCACATAGAGACACTTTATAATTAGCATTGCAAGCACATTTCTTTATTTTGTTGGTTGATTGTTATATAAATATTATGAACTTTTCTAATTTCATAGCATATATATACATTTGGCATATAGGTGTTTTCCATCTTATGTAGTCAAATACATAGTAACTTTTTCATAGATATTTTTGTGAGAGTTTTTCCCTACATTGATACCAGCAATACATCTAACTTAAAATTTCTTATTTTTAATTAAAAATTAGTTAAATTAATTTGATTAATTAATTAATTAAGATGTATAATTAATTTAATAATTAAAATTTTAAAAATAAATCTATAATCTCACTGGACTATCTTTTGATGTATGGTGTGTAGTGGGGCAGTATTTTATGGTTATATGTTCACACACCATAACTACCATAATAATTTATTGATAATTTGCACTTCAATATAGAGTGATATTGTTTTATATAACAAATACATTTAGAAACTGGATACCTTTTTCTTTTATATTAAATTTGCTCTCTAAGCATCTAACTTTATATTATTTTAAGACACACTATCACATTTTACTAATATTAAAAAAGATTTCTCATTTTGAAGAGCTTAGAAAGACATACAAATATAAATGAATTTATTTAAATCATAATTCAGCATTCACATAGTATTAGTCCTTTTTGTTGCTTATAATAGAATATCTGAAACTGGTAATTTATAAAGAAATGAAATTTATTTCTTACAATTTTAGAGGCTGGGAAGTTCACAGTTCAGGGGCACATCTGGCGAGGGCCTTTTCCTTGGTGGAGGTTCTGTACAGAGTTCTGTGGCAACAGAGTATCGCATAGGGAGGATTACAAGATCTCTTTCATGTGTTCACCTTATACAGCCACCAGTCTATGCCCATGACAACCCATTACTCCATGAATGGATTAGTCCATTGACAAGGGCTCAGTCATCATGATCCAATCACCTGAGTGCCCCAGCTTTCAACACTTCCATAGTCTGATTTCCCACCCTCTTAACACTGTTACAAGGAAGATCAAACTTCCAAAACATAAACTTTTGGGCAACACATTTAACCCATAGTATTTATATATATAGAGAGAGGGCAACTTGCTTTCTTCATTGACAATCTTCAATATTTTTTAATCCATAAGTTAGAATGATGTGATTTTAATAGCTGCATAATGTTATCTTGAATGAATTGTAAAGATATATTCACCAATTTACTTCTGCTGGAAATTTAGATTATTTTCCAAAGTTTTATTCATACAGATATCACTATAATCAATATCACTTTGTTAAAAATAGGTTTTTATTTTTAATCAATATCACTTTGTTAAAAATAGGTTTTATCAGTAGTTGCTCAAAGTGAGCAACTACTGATAAAACGACCATATGATCCAGCAATCCCACTTTTGGATCCCGAAGGAATGGAAATAATCATGTTGAAGGGATATCTGCACTACCATATTTATTGCAGATCTATTTACAGTAGCCAAAAGTTGGAACCTGCTTAAATGCCTATCAACAGATGAATGGATAAAGAAAATGTGGTATATATACTCAGTGGAATACTACTTAGCCATTAAATAAAAAAAGAAATTCTGCCATTCGTAGCAACATGGATGAGTTTACAGAAAATTATGTTAAGTGAAATAAGCCAGGCACAGAAATAGAAATACTGAGTGTCCTCAGCCATAAGTGGGAGGAAAGAAAAGGAAGGAAGGAAGGAAGGAAGGAAGGAAGGAAGGAAGGAAGGAAGGAAGGAGAAAGGAAGAAAGAGAATGAACAATCACAATAATACATCGAACTTTCAAAAAAATGAAAAGAGAACTATGGTTATTAGAGGTGGGAGGGAAAGGAGGAGGGGAAAGGGGTTTAGCAAGAAATTGGTTAAGAGTCATAAAGATTGATTATATTTTATAAACATGCATATACTAATCATTCTGATTTGATCACCACATATTGTACACAGGTATTGATATTCAGATCTGTACTCCACTAATATGTATCATCAATTATATTTCAATAAAAAAGTCAAAGATAAATAAATAAAGCTAATTAACACAAAAATAAGTTTTGGACTTTTGTCTAATTGTTTCCTTCTCCATTTAATTGAATTGCCCTTTTAGTTCTAAAATGTTTAACATGATTTTGAGGAATATTACTTATTGGCAATCATGCCTACAAACACCAATACTGGTCTATTGTTCATTCTAATAGTTATATCTCATTTCTTGTTCCAGTGCTATCCAAGCGGCTAAAATAGAGTGATAATGGTAATACATGTTATTTTTCTAAATTTAATAAAAATAATAAAGTGTCACGTGGTTAATTATTAGATGATTATACTTTTGTGACTAATTTTCTGCATAATATGAAGAAAATATACCTTTATTTCTAAGTCAAAGAGCATTTTATCAAGAATATCATGCTTTTTAAAGACTGCTGTCCATAGGTATATAATTTATCTTTCTATCACTTCCTCTCTCCGTCTTTCTTACTATTATTTAAAATTTAAATAATTAAATTACTTATATTCAAAACTTTTAGGTCACTTTGCATGTACCATTTAATTTATGAATTAGTTTTGCCTATGGGTATTTGTGCATATGTGTGTCTTTGGGCACATGCCTGTATGTGAAATAGTGTTTGTGTGAGTCTGAAATTTTTGAAGTTTAGTACTGTTAATATGTTAGCTATGTTAAATGAGCCTTGTACAATACAAGAAGGTTCTTGTACTCTTTTAACAATGTTTCCACCTCTATGAAATTTATTTGTCCCAATATTTTTGTAAGATTTTTTTTTCTGACTTATTTTCTAATTGCTTCCATGAGAGGTTATCTAAACTTTTGTGAGTCAACTTTAATAGGATATGCATATAAAAATATGCATTTTGAATTTTTCTAATTTCACAGCATTAAATAATATATTCATATACCATTATTTTTAAAATCTAACATTATTATTTCAATTTTTTTTATTTTGGAAAAATGCACATAACATAAAATTTACCATCCTAACCATTTTTAATTGTACAGTTCAGTGCTATTAAATACACTCATAATGTGCGACCATAACCATCATGCATCTGCATAATACTTTCGTCTTGTAAAACTGAAACTTTGTACACATTCAACAGTAACTCCCATTCCCCCTCTCCTCAGGCCCTGGCAACCACCATTCTCCTTTTTGTACCTATGATTTTGACTACTCGTAGTACTCATATAAGTGGAATCACACAGTGTATGTCTTTTTGTGACTTGCTTTTTTCACTTAGTATAATGTCCTACTTCACCCATGTTGTAGCATGTCAGAATTTACTTTCTTTTTTTAAGGCTCAATAGTTTTACATTATACTTATCTACCACATTTTGCTTATCTATTCACCATTCAATGGATATTTAAGTTGCTTCCTCATATTAGCTATTGTGAATAATGCTGCTATAAACGTGGGTGTACAAATACCTCTTTGAGATCCTGTGTTTAATTCTTTTTTGGTATATGCCCAGAAATTTGCCAATTTTCCATCCAAATCTTTCCTTGGATTTTGCAGGCCTTCAACAGACTCCCGAGTTCCAAAAAGTTATATTAGACAGATTCTGCCATTTGCTGTCTAGGTGAGGAGACAGATTCCTGGTGCTTCCTCCTCTGCTATATTCCCAGAATCCTTTCTCCAACAACTAATGTATTTTAATGAATATTTCTATTTATGTTATTTATGCTGTATTCTTGCATGTACTTTCAACTTTCCAATTAGTTGTATATTTTATTGTTTTTTTTCTGTTAAAAAATTCTAATTTATTTTGTGATGATACTCATTTTGTCTCTAAAACTATTGTTTTTCCACATTATGAGACACTTCTATTACTTTTCATTTATCAATTTTATTCTGGATTATTTTGATAATTCTGATGATAATGTTTTACACTCTAAAACTAAATCTCTCAATTCACACTTAGTTTCCTACTATTTAGCACATATGTAGCACCAAGCAAAAACAATAAATATTCTTAATAACTTATATAATTAATCATGGGAAAAATAGGTGGAAAGACCTGGAAGAATATATGCTAAAATGAGTATTGGAGACTGTGATGGCTAATCTTGTGTTTCAACTTGACTGGGTTAAAGGATGCCCAGATACCTAGTAAAAAACTATGTCTGGTTGTGTCTTTGGAGGTGAATCCAGAAGAGATTAGCATTTGAATCAGTAGACTGAGTAAATAACTAAAGTAGGCAGGCATCATCCAATTCTTTGAGGGCCTGCCTGAATAGAACAAAAAAGTGAAAGAAAGGTGAGTTTGCTCTCTGTTCTTGAGCTGGAACATCGTTTTCTCCTGTCACAGTTCCTCGTTCTCCAGCAGTTGTACTCCACGATTTACACCAGCTGCCCCTCTAGTTTTCAGGCCTTCAAATGTGGTTTGAGAGTTACATTATCAGATCGCCTTGTTCTCAGACCTTCAGACTCTGAATGAATTCTACCACCAGTTTTCTCAATTCTCCAGTTTTCAAAGCATGTAGTGGGATTTCTCAGCCTCCATAATCACATGATCCAATTATCATAATAAATCTCCTGTTATACATGCATATATGTCCTATTAGTTCTGTTTCTCTGGAGAACCTGATTAATTGAGAGACTGACTTCGAAGTGGGAAAGAAGAGGTCTGTAGGAGGCTCTTAAATGCTGAAATGTTTATTCCTGTTGAATATCATATTGTGTTTGGGTTTATGGTAAAGACGCATTAGTATATTGCTAGAGAAAATGTCTTTTGGAAGGCAAAAGTAAATAATTTTTAAATTTTTAAATTTGAAAGAATTATCCCACTTATTCATTCATCTTTTTCTGCTGATCTCTGCTCCAGGTTTTAATTGGCACAATTGGATTTTAGACCCAGTTGATTAATTTTATACTCTGTGTATTTTTGCATGGTATTATTTTTAGTTTGTGTGTGTTTGTTGTCAGACTAAATAAAGGCCATTTAAACACTTTTACTTTGTTGATTTTGTTTGTTATCCTACTTCTTTCCTACTGTTTTATTATTGATTTGTAATTACCCTTGATTATTAAGATTGCTTCTTAAATTCCTTTTGGCTTTTCAAAGGTTGTTATTGTATCTGAATCATTTTATGCCAGAAAATATTTTGTTTTGCTCTCACCAGAAAAAACCAATTCTATAATCAGGTGTGAAATTCCAGTGTCACAACTTCTGCCCTTAAGAGCCTTTCTGTCCTGACATGTTTGCAAAAAGACTGGCCAACATCAAAGTCAGGAGCCTCATCTGCAGTGCAGTGGCTGGTGGACCTGCCCCTGAAGCAGGTGCTGCACTGCAGGAGATACTGCTCCCTCTTCAATTGCTGCCCCAGCTTAGGAGAAGAAAGTGGAAGCTAAGAATGAAGAATCTGATGTGTCCCATGATGGCATGTACTTTGATGTTTTTGACTAAACTTTTGTGACACGTTCAATAAAAAGCTTAAATCTTTAACTTAAAAAAATAGAACGTGGTTTGGGCAAGTGGAAGCTGAATGGTAATATCTAATTAGAATATTATGGACAAAAGCCTAGAAATATGAGAAAACAGGATTTAGTAATGTTACTCCAGTTAAAGGACACATGAAGTAAAGACTAGAAAGACAAGGACTATATGGTAAAACCCAAATAGATTTACATGTGTGCTATGTTGTTGTACCTATATTATAAATGTGCACAAATAGGATTTTAGTATATGTAAAAAAGTCATACATGTAATTCTTTTAGTTCCTTTCAGTAAATTCCTTTTTCAATTATGCAAATCCCATTGAGGTCCCAGTTAATACACAGACAGAGAAAGAATTAGTCTGGCAAACAATTAACCAAAAAGGAACTATCACATATTGGATGAGTCAGTATATATATTCATGTGTATGGTACATGTGTATATGTGTGTGTGTGTGTGTGTGTGTACATATGAATATGTCTATATATGTGTATGTATATATAATTTTGATGGACTCTCATCCCAATGATCTTGGATGCTTCTTATGGCTGATCATGAATAGACATTATCAAGAGTGATCCCTAGACTGGCAGGATTAGCATTTCCTGGAAATCTGTTACAGATACAAATTAACAGGCCCCACCTACTCCAGAATGTTGAATCAGAAACTGTAGAGCTCAGTCTAGTAATCAGTCTGTCTTTTAATGAGTCTTTCAGTTGATTAAATGCATATCAATTTTTAAGAACCATTGATCTAAAAAGATATTATTTATAGTATATTTTTCATATAAGTTAAATATTGATAAAAACTTTCAAGGAAGTTTCATTGATCATTTAGAAGCAAGATCAAATACTTTAAGGAGGCCTTAACAGCCTTTGCTGTTTCTAGGTGAGACACTGGGGCATGACAGTGAATCTGCCTTTTTATAAAGACTAAAAGCATTCTAAAATGATCAGTGGTTTTTATTTATTTGTGTATTAGCATGATCATTAAAAACAAACTACCATTAATAAATATAGTCTAGTTGAAAATCACAGGAAACAAGGCAGGTAGAAAGAGGCAGAAGCATTTTTACAATTGATTTTTATTTTTGTTTCAAAACTAGGGAACTTATTTCCTGAGTACTTATATGAGGAAATATCATTCTGCTATGGTTTAAATGTCCCCTCCAAAACTCGTTTTGAAGCTTAAGCCTCAGTGTGACAGTTTTGAGAGGTGGGGATTAGATTGTGAGAGTTTCTGCATGAATTAATCCATTAATGGATTAACGAATTAATAGGTTTTCATCAGAGTGGAAATGGTGGCTTTATAAGAAGATGAAGACAGGCATGAACTACCACGTTGGCACTCTCTTGTCCTTTCTCCATGTGATGTCCTGTGTCACCTCAGAATGCTGCAGAGTCCCCACCCAAAATAAGACCCTCATCAGATGTGTTCCCTCAGCCTCCAGGATTGTAAGTAAACTTATATTTTCTTTACAAATTACCCAGTTTCAGATATTCTGTTATAAGCAACAGAAAACTGACTAAGACATCATCTCTGATATGTGTTTATTTTTTTGAAACATATATCCTATAAAGCTAATATATAAATTAGTGCTGTTTAAGGAATATTAGAAAAATACATATCATGAACCCACATTCTATCTCAAGAGGTAAAACTGCAGAAGAATTATTAAAGTCCCTGTATGCCCTTCCTGATATCTTTTGTTACTTTTTAGAGTAATTTTATTGTTTGATGTTATTAAAAATGAACTTCCATTTATATTTTACTTGCCAATGTTTGCTACTAATATCCAGAAATACAATTGATTTTCACACATTAAAATTATATTCTGCATCCTCACTATATTTACTTTTTATAAGTAATTTTTTTTTATTTTTAGAAAATCATAGATTCATATGCAATTGTAAGAAATAATACAGAGTGGTCCCATGTACACTTTCCCCAGTTTCCCCAGTGGTTCCATCTTACAAAACTATACTACAATATTATAACCAGTATGTTGACATTTATAGTCAAGATACAGAACATTTTCTTCACTGCAAGGATCTCTCAGGTTGCCCAAACCCATCTCCACCCTTTAATCTATGGAGACCACTAATCTCTTCTCCATTTTTATAATTTTGTCATTTCAAAAGTGCTATATAAATGGAAAAATAAAGTATATGAACTTCAGGGATTTTTAAAATTCAGCATAAAACTCCGGAGATTCATCCAAGTTGTTTTATGTATCAATAGCTTCTTTCTTTTTATTTTTTATTCCATTATTATCATGTTTCCCAATTTGCCTCACCATTCACCTGTTGAAAGACACCTGAGTTCTTTAAATTGTTTTGGTTATTAGGAATAAATCTGTTTGAATATTTGTGTACAGGTTTTTGTGTGAATATATGTTTACACTTCTCTAGATAAATGTCCAAGATCCCAATACAGAGTCATGCAGCAGTTGCATGTTTTATTTTATAAAAATTGCCAAAATATTTTCTAGGGTTATCATACCATTTTATATTGCAACCAGCAATATATGGGTGATCCAGTTTTTCCACATTCTTGCCAGAAGCTGCTGTTATTACGTTTTTTTTTTCTTATTTATTAATTTTAGACATTCTTAAAGGTATAAAGTGACGGGGTCTCTCACTGTGATTTTACTTGGCATTTCGCTAGTAGCTAATGATGTTGTATATCTTTTCATGTACACTTTTCCCATATGTATTCTTTTCAGTGAAATGTCTTTATATGCCTTTTGTTTTTTCCCATTTCCCAACTGGATAGCTTTTTTTCTTTATTTTTACTATTGACTTTTGGGAGTTCTGTATATATCATTAATTATTAGTCTTTTCTCAGATATGTAGTTTGCAAGTAATTTTTTTTTTCAAATTTGTAGCTTGTACTTTTCCTCTATTTACATGGACTTTAACAGAGCAAAAGTTTTTAAATTTAATGAAGTTCAACTTAACAAATTTTTTCTTTTGTGAATCATGCATTTGGTGTCAAGACTAATAATTCTTTGCCTTTCACTAGATTCTGATTACTTTTTACTATATTTTTCTTCTAAACATCTTACATTAATTGCATTTTATATTTAAGTCCCTGATCTGTTTTGTAACTATTTGAACTATGTGTGATTTTTAAGGTCAAGTTTTTTTTTTTTTTTTTGGTCATTGGATTTATGATTGCTTTAATGCCATTTATTACAAAGGCATCCTTTAAAAATTGAATTGCTTTTACACTTAGTAAAACAGCAAGGAATATACATTCACTTTTT
Organism: Galeopterus variegatus; assembly: GCF_000696425.1. Taxonomy (NCBI): domain Eukaryota; kingdom Metazoa; phylum Chordata; class Mammalia; order Dermoptera; family Cynocephalidae; genus Galeopterus; species Galeopterus variegatus. The sequence goes on along the minus strand of NW_007726386.1, from coordinate 429,015 downwards.
AATTCTATTCTAATATATATATTCTCACAAGAATATAAAGTGTTAATATAAGAATAAGTATGTGTTATATATGTACATATATGACAATACTACACTATACTCTGTTCTCATGGCTGTAGCTCTATAATAAGTCTAAAAATAATTACTGTAAATTCTCCAACTTTTTTTTTCCAGATTTGTTTTGGATATTACAGATGCTTTGTCTTTCAATATACATTTTAGAAACAGTTATCGATTAATTTGTTTTTCTTTGTTTTATTTTATTGTTTATGCATATTCATGGGATACAAAGCTGACCATCAGCACTTGTGCCCAATATGTGATGGCCAGACCAATACTATCAGCGTGCCCATTACCACAAATTGTGATTATTCGTGTGTTCCCTACCCAATTAATCCCTGACCTCCCTCCCTCTCTCCCCTTCCCTCCGCCACCCCACTCCACAACTCTCAGGTATGTTCTCTCCCTCTGCGAGTCCAACACACCACTGTGGTCTTTCTTTACTTCCTTCTTTCTTTCTTAGCTCCACTATGACTGAGTTTTTTTTTTTTTTAATTGATAACTTTTGGTTTGTTTGTTTGTTTTTGTTTAAGTTAATAACTTATAAGTTATCAATTTAAACAAAATAACCTGATGGAAATTTGACGGAAATTGTGCTATATCTATGGATCATTCTGGGAAAAATTGACATCTCAACAATATTGAATCTTCTAGTCCACAGCCGTGGTTTCTCTCTCTGTACTTATTTAGATCTTGTTTAATTTCTCTCATTGATATTTGGTGGTTTTCATAGTAAATATTTTGTACATATTTTGTGAAGTATATTTCTGTTTCACAGCTTTTGATGCTATTAAAGTTGGTTACATTTACATTTTCATTTCCAATTGTCCATTAAAAGTATATAGAAACAACATCTCCCCAATTCCCTCATCTCTGCATCCCCTGGTAATGATTTATTCTATTCTCTGTTTCTATGAGTTTGACAGTTTTGGATTCCACATATAAGTGACATCATGTGGTATTCGTTTTCTGTGACTGCCCTATTTCATTTAGCATAATGTCCTTCAGATTTACTTACACTGTTGCAAATCACAGGATTTCCTTATTTCTTAAGACTGAATAATATTCTACTGTGTATATATATACCAAACCTATAGCTTAAAACCTATTTGATATTTTGTTTATTTGTTAGGTTTTTAGTATTCTGTTTATATTGGGGAAGACATGTAATTCTCCCTTTGTTTGGTGGACTATGCCCATTATATTTAGCATCTTAATTGTGCTATATACATTTTTAATATTATTACTGGTTTTTAATTGACTTGATATGTATATCTGTTGGAGAAGCTTATTTAAGTTTCACATTATACTAAAGCATTGCTATCTTTCCCTTGAGAATTGACAATTTTTGCTTTACAATATTGAAATTTTTATTTTAGTAAATAAAAATTGAGTTTTTTCATCCAGTTAGTTAAACTTTTATCAGTAAGTGATGATGTGTGCTGCTTACAGCAATGCTATAACTTTCCCTAAGTCAGTATAGATAAATCAGCTATCTTTACATCATTTTCTTTAATCTTTCCCCATGCTTATGCTTTTAAAACACTTGTATTTTGTGTGTGCACTTTTTTCTATGTATATAATTTTGAATCTTCTTCTTTTGTTTTTGGAGTGATTGAAGTGTGATTTTTATTTTTTCTTCCTCATTCCACTTTTCTCTCTCTATCAGCTCAATAGTGTACATTCTACTTGCATTTTACAGGTTGCTATGCTTTGAATGTATGTATCCACCCAGAATTCATATGCTGAAACCAAAGACCCAAAGTGATAGTATTAAAAGCTGGGACCTTTAGGACGTGATTAAGTCGTGCCCTCTGACCTCGTGAATGGGATTAATGTTCTTATGAAATGGCTCTAAGGTACTAGCAAGACTACTTTTCTACCTTTTCGCCCTTCTGCCATGTGATGATACAGCATTTATCTCTCTCTTTCCCCAGCACTGTCTGAAGACACCTAGACTAAATGGCACCATCTATGAAGAATGGCTCTAACCAGAAACTGAATCTGCTGGCACCTTGATCTTGGACTTTCCAACTTCCAAAACTGTAAGAAATAAATTTCTGTCGTTTATCAATTGCCTAGCCTCAGGTATTTCATTATAGCACCATGAACAAAGACACAGTTTACCCTAGAAATTTTCCTCTGTGAAGTGCATATTATTTAATATGTACTTGTACAATATGTGGACCTTCAAGTGCTTAATATTTGATTACCTTTTTTTCCAGTAGTGTATGGCTTTTTCAAAAATTACAGTGAGTTATGAACTTATTGTTTATATGTACTTATATCTTTACCATTTAATTTAATCTTCAATATTTCTTGAAGACCAGACCTTCTTTCAAAGATTTCATTCCAATTATTGAAGGCATGTTCTTCGTGTATTTCTGTACTGAAGATTTATTAAAATTTATTTTCTTTTCTGAAATTTTTTTATGTCAAATATTTATTTGATCTCAAAGCTTTACTTGTTTAGATATCCAGGTCAGTGACTATTTTCCTTGAGAAATTTTATCTTCTGATAGCTATTTCTTTATATTTGTTGTTGTTGCTTTTAGAAAGAATTTAGTTGACATTCATTGTTTCTTTATAAATGTTTTGCCTTTTTCCTAGGTGCTTTAGATATATGTATTTTTTTCTTGGCTTAGACATGCCATGGTTTTACCAAAATGTTTCTAGATACTATTATTATTATTTTTTGTTTTTACCTGAATGCTACATGCTGTGTTTCCTGTATCTATAAATTTATGTCTTTCATCATATATGGACAATTTTAGCCATTGTATCCTCAAATATCCCCTCTTATGTATTTTTTGTTATTCTGTCTTTCTCATACTCTGATTAGATGCATTTCAGATATTCTCATTCTATGCTCATCTTACTTCCCTTTTAGTTTTCAATCTCTAGTGCTCTATGTTATATTCTAAATAATTTATGTAATTTGGTCTTGTTTACCAATTTGCTCTTCAGCTGTATCTAATCTTCCGTTTAGTTCATGCATTCAATTTCAAATTTTAATTATTATAGATTCTAGTTTTAAAACTGCTATTTGTTGTTGTTGTTTTGTTCTGTTTTTTTTCACATCTGGCTCATCATTCCTTAATAATAAATCTGTTTTTTTAGCAATACACTTAGTATCTTCTTATTTATTTAAATATAGAAACATAACTAATGGCTTAATAGCAATTGTTTTATTTTCTCTCAAGATTTTGTGGGTTGATTGCATTCAGCTACAGGATATGGCCTGAGGCTGCAATGGCTTGAAGATTCAATTGAGTTGAAATATTCAAGATAGTTCATTCACATATCTGGCAGTTGATACTTCCTGGTGGCTAAGAGCTCAGCTGGGACAGTTGACCATAACAACTACAGTGGCCTCTTCATACAGCTTAGTACCAGCATTCTGTGCTCATGGTGAATGGGTGTTAGAAGGACTCATACCTACAAGTGTTCTGAGAGCTTGAAAACAATTTTAATAAAAATTTAAATGAAACTTGCCTCTGGCAATTATTAAAACTATCCATAGATTTTGCCTCCTATTATGAACAAAATGGATGTTTAATAAACTAAGATGACTGAATAAAAATAATTTCAAAAACATAAAGACAACTATTGAAACTTGTAATTAAACTGTAATTTCTGGCTTCAGAGGAAATTATTTTTGTGGATTTTATTTGTGTTTATATAAACATGACTATTTTATTTCAACTATAGAAAATTTATAATTACCAAGATTACTGAGTTGACAATCATATCTTCCACTTCATTGGTAGTTCTGTGAATGCATATCAAATAATTCCTCTTTGATTAATATAGTCACTGATTAATCAGTAGTTAATAGGAAATTTATCACCATTTCAAATGTGGCTAGGAATAAGCATTTTTTTATGATTTAAAATAAATTTGCTTCCTTAATTCTTAATCTGTTTTTTCTATTTGTGAGAAATAGAAAAGAGTTTCTATTAATAAACTCTGGAGAGTTTATTGACAAAGTCTATTATGTTTCCTCAATTAAGGTTCTATGACTAGGAGACCAAGAAAAACTATATTGTGAATTGCTTGGGATAAAAAAAGTAGAGGATGTTTGCTTTATATTTCACCCTCCAGTTAATGGAATTATAAGAAAAAAATGGGCATATTGATCATTCAAGTAACAAGATTTTCTGAGCATTTAATACATGCCAAGCATTGTGATTGTCATTAGGGATACCCAAACTAACAAGGACAGTACAATCCTGTCTCTCAATGGGTTTTACATTCTACAGGGAAAACAAACAAAAAGTTTAGTATGCAAATTATTAGTATGATTATAGACCGTCATGTTTAGAACCAGGATGACGGATATCTCCATCTATTTATATCTCACACACACACTGTGTATATTAGTGTATATGTGTATGTGTTTTTATATACTAGGAATAACCTATTTTAAGGACAAGGGCTAAAGGTGATATTAAATGAGGTGAGTCAGGTGAAGAACTGGGAAAAACTACAGCAGGCAGAAGAAAAATCTGCTTATGATAGGAACTTTAGGTGACGGTTTGAAATATAAAAAGTCAACTTTCATTTGTCTTTAAGATATCATTGCCACAATTTTTATTCTGAGGCAAAAATTATCTTGCTAAATAGCTTGAAAATTCAAATAAAAAATAATTGAAAATCTAAATATCATATTTGTAAACCAGTATATATCTTTTTTCTGCTGTTCCTTTTTTTTATACATTACAAACTCACTGAGAGTTTTTCCTTCTTTTATAATTTGCATTTAAAATTTTTTCTATAATTTCTTACTTTCAGGCAAGATTAGTTTTATGGCCAGAATTTTCAGGACAGTACCTCTTTATCACAGACAGTTTTAACAATAGGAGTTAGCAAAAATGATGAAAAATAGGCAAATAAATATTAACATAAATAAGTTCAGTAAGGGATAATTATGTAGAGCTCTATTATTTTTTTTTCTTAATAGAGAAGTGCTCAGAATTGTGAATTCACATTTTATTGAAATTATTTGGCATTCATTTGGTGGAGTAAAACTGTTCTTAATTTTTTAAATCTTACAGAATTTTAAATTATCCTTGTGGTACAATAATGACTTTCAAAGAGGTATTGACTCAAACGTATAATGAATTCTAAGTTTTTTTTAACCACTTCAATATTCTTATGGACCATCAGAGTATATGGACTTTAGAACCAGAGTTTTGAATTTGAAATTTCATTATGCCGCATATTAACCACTAACCTTAAACATGCATACCTTGTCTTAGAACTTTCTCTACTGCATGCTCACTGTTGTTCTCTATCAAGACAGAAAGTTACAGCTTTCAAATTTAAAAAAAAATATATTGGAGTGGTCAAAATTTACACAAATCTTAGTTATTTAGCCATTGAGAAAATACAGTGTAGTTCTCCACAGGACAGTGATTAAGTGGGGCTGTCTTAAAGTTATGTAGTAAATTTGGCTTACATTTCCTGTTAGCCAACTGGTTGTATTTAATATTTAATAATTAACTGGTCAAATATATATATACCATTAACTGGTCAAATTTAGTATAGTGTGTGTGTGTGTTTGTATGTGTGTGGATATATATATATATATATATATATATATATATAGTCTTGTTCTCTATCAAGACAGAAAGTTATAGCTTTCAAATTAAAAATATATATATATAGTTATATATATATAAAAAATATATATATATATATTTATTTATTTATTTATATATTGTCATAGGGCTATTCCCCTCAACTTAATGATATAACTTCCAAATTTCCACTGGCCATTTTTTTTGTACAGAAATATTTTCTTTATACAGAAATTGTTGAGAATAAAATTTGGACTTACATTTTTTATAACAATATCATCAAAAATGAAAGAAAGATAAAGAAGAAAGAAAATTAAGCTATTAATGGACTAAAGTTTTGTTACCAGCAGAGTCTTTTATGCGTTTGTAGCCCTAAATAATTTACTTATACAGAAACCAATTAAATCATGAGATATATTAACAAGGGTTTTGTAAGAAAGAAGTTAATTACATAAGTGAAAAAATGCTATAAGCATCAATTGTTTTCAAATTTAATATATTGCTATCATGAACTTTGAAAAAAATTTCACTTGCCTATTTTCCCATTATTTTTGTATGAGGAGCAGCTACATTTTAAATATTAATTTGATGTGAATATCTTGCAGTTATAAGCACACAGTCATCCAGTTAATTTTTGATTTCATGTTATATTTGAAGTTATATAACTTAATTCCATAATTTTTATTAAAATCATAAAATAATAACCCTTTTCATTAAAAATCCAAGTCTCCTGTTATATCAAGAATCAAGCTCAGTCCCAACAATTAAAGTACAATTGAGCCTTGTGTATTCACCAAAATACAAAACTGCTATTCTAGTTCTAGCATACCTAGTTGAAATTTTTCTAATGCAAATGAAAGGTGCATCTTAAAGTGGTACTTCCATGAAATTCTAAGCTTTTATAATCCATTTTTTCATGACTGCCAAGAACAATGTGATCCAGGACTAACAGTGTGCTTTTTGTGACTAAAGATTTTTGTTTTTGTATTTTAGCCTTAGACATTCATAAAAATATTTTAAATGTTTTAAATTTTATTTAAATGATCATTAGGTAAACAGAAGAAAACAAACTTTTTCCTTCATACCTCTTTTTCATTCTTCTTGATTGCACTGTCAATTGTATTACCTGGTTTTGAAATGTATTATTGAAAATGTCCTGTTTGTTATACTATCTGTTTTATAGATCTTGGGATATACACCAGTGAAACAGAAGAACAAATTTGAAAATAATCATAACAGGATTTCCCACCCTCAACAGTTAACAGTAGGGATTAAACCTCAATGAGGTTGGGGTGGCATCACATCTACAGCATTCTGCCCCTGATTCCCCAAAACTCATGCCCTTTTCACATTTAAATACATTTATTTCATTCACAAGTCTTAACTTGTTTCAACTCAAAATTCCAGTCTCAAAATTACATGTATGATATCAAAACAAGTTGTCTACTGCCAAGATACAATGGTGGGGCAAAGCATAGGGTACACGTTCCCATTCAAAAAGGGAAAAATAGCCAAAAGGAAAGAAGCAACAAGTCTCAAATAAATCTGAAACCCAGCAGGGCAGGCATCAAACTTTACAGCCGGTGAACTATGTACTTTGACTCCATGTTTGGCATCCTCTGCATGCTGGTATGGTGGTTGGCTCTCCAAGTGTTTGGGAAGCTCCACTATTATGGCTTTTGTGGTCTCAGGTGATACTTTAGCTCTGAGTCTCGTGTTGCAAACTGGTAGCTCTGCAATTCTTGTGTCTCCATGGCTGTCCCATTCCAATGGCTCCATTAGGCATGGTGTTAATTGGGTTTCTCTGTTGCAACTCCAACCCCACTCTTCTGCTTGGCATTGCTCTAGTGAAGGCTCTATGTGGTGACTTGTCCCTTTGACAGATCTCTTCCTGGGCCCCCAGGCTTTTCTATACATCTTTTGAAATTGGGGTGGAGGGTTCCAAGCTTCCACAGCTCTGGCATTCTGCAAGACTGTAGACTTAATATCACGTGGACACTGCCAAGTCTTCCATATTTTACAAAGCTGCATGTATTTTACAAAGCTGCAGGTCCAGCAATGCGTGGTGCCAATTTAGCTACAGCTGAAACAACAGGGATGCAGGAAGAAGCATCTTGAGGAGGCCCTGGGCAGTGAGCCCATGGAAGATGCTTCAAGGCTTTTCCACAAGACCAGTCTGTCTCCCTAGGCCTTTGAGCCTGAAATAGAAGGGTTGCCCCAGAGGCCTCTGCAATGTTTTCAGGACCTTTACCCCCTTTTCTTGATAATCCTTTTCTTTTGTGTTAATTTTATTAGCACCATTGCTTTTTTTTTTTTTTTTTTTTTTTTTTTTTCCTGAAAATGCTCTCTGCTTCTCTACCACATGGCCAGGCTGCAAATCCTTAGGCTCTGCTTTCTTTTTTTTTTTTTTTTTATATTTTATTTTGTCAATATACATTGTGGTTGATTATTGTTGCCCTTTACCAAAACCTCCCTCCCTCCTCCCTCCCACCTAACAATGTCCTTTCTGTTTGCTTGTCGTATAAACTTCAAGGAATTGTAGTTGTTATATCTTCTTCCCCCACCCCCCGGGGTTTTGTGTGTGTGTGTGTGTGTGTGAGTGAATTTACTTATTAATTTTTAGCTCCCACAAATAAGTGAAAACATGTGGTATTTCTCTTTCTGTGCCTGACT
>NW_007726386.1:402839-417606 GCF_000696425.1 Galeopterus variegatus | reverse complement strand
TTTATTCCTAGCATTTTATTGGTTGTTTGGTTGTCTTAGGTGTCTTTTGTTCTTTGCTTTCCGATTTACTGTTTGTTTTCTGTGTTTGTTGGTTCCTTAGGTTGTAGATAGCAATTTTGTTTGTTTGTTTTCTTTTCATGAATGCCATTTTTATTATACTAGTGGGTTTTGATTTTTCTTGGTTTTTTATGGCAGTGATAGTTATTTTTCAGGAACCAAACCCAGTATTCCCTTAAGGATTTCTTGTAAGGGTGGTCGTGTGGTAGTGAACTCCCTCAGTTTTTGTTTGTCTGAGAAATATACTATTTGCCCTTCGTTTCGGAAGGATAGCCTTTCAGGGTAGAGTATTCTTGGCTGGAAATCTTTGTTTTTTATTATTTTGAATATATCATCCCATTCCTTTCTAGCTTTTAGGGTTTGTGATGAAAAGTCTGATGTTAGTCTGATTGGGGCTCCCTTATAGGTGATTTGATGCTTCTCTCTTGCAGCTTTTAAGATTCTCTCTTTGTCTCTGAGTTTTGCCAATTTGACTATAACATGTCTTGGAGAAGTCCTTTTTGGGTTGAATACGTTTGGAGATCGTTGAGCTTCCTGGATCTAAAGATCTGTGATTTTTCCTATAACTGGGAAGTTTTCTGCCACTATTTTGTTGAATATGTTTTCAATGCAATCTCCATTTTCCTCCCCTTCTGGAATACCCAAGACTCGGATATTTGAGCGCTTAAGGTTGTCTGATATCTCTCTCTGATTTTCTTTAATGTCTTTGATTCTTTTTTCTTTTTTTTTGTCTGCTTGTGTTATTTCAACCAGCCCATCTTGAAGTTCAGAGGTTCTCTCTTCCACTTCCACAAGCCTGCTGGTTAAACTGTCCATTGTTTTTTTTATTTCGCTGAATAACTTCTTCAGTTTGGCAAGTTCTGCTACATTTTTTTCTCAGGACATTGATTTCCTTGTACATTTCCTCTTTCAGGTCCTATATACTTTTCCTAATTTCATCATGATGTCTAGCTGAGTTTTCTTGTATCTCATTCAGTTTCCTTAGAATTATCACTCGAAATTCCTTGTCAGTCATTTCAAGGGCTTCTTGTTCTATAGGATCTAGAGTTTGAGATATATTAACTTTTGGTGGTGTACTTTCTTGATTTTTTGTATTTCTGGTATCTTTTTTTTGATGTTTATTCATTGTGGCAGGGGGATTCACAGTCCACTGGTTTGAGACTATTGACTAACTAAAATGTTGCTGTGGTTGCCAATTTGGTATGGCTACTTCCCTGACTGCCCAGTTGGCCTCTAGTGCCTTGTGTGTGTGGTTGCCTCGGGTCTTGGGCCTCTCTGGGGAGCCACCTTTCTGGTCAGCTTGGACTCTGCTGGGCTGCTGGATCATGGGGCGGTACCGCAGGGTGTGTGGTCTCTGCTGAAATGGCAGTCAGCCTCCACGACTGGCCACCAGCAGTGGTCCTCCCTTAAGAGATGGCAAGAGGAAGGTCCACAAGTTTCCTGGCTGCCTAAGGCCCAGTGGCCACCTTTTCCACCTCAGCTACTCAGTGCCAGCCACCGCAGCCACCGCAGCCACTGCCATCTTAGGATCTCCTCTGCTTTCCTTTTAAATTCTGGCTTTACATCATGCCTTTTCTGCCATAACTCAGCATAGGCTGTTGCAAGTAGCCATGCATCTTCCCGAATGCTTTGCTGCTTAGAAATTTCTTCTGCCAAATACTCTGGTTCACAACTCTTAAGTTCCAACTTCCACAAAGTCCTAGGGCATGGACATAATACACTCAAGTTCCTTGCCAGTTTAAAGCAAAGTTGATATTTGCCCCAGTTTCCAAAAAGCTCCTTTCCTTTTACATCTGAGAACTTCTTAGAATGGTTTTTACAGTGCATATTTCCATAAGCATTCTGGTCACTGCTATTTAATCGATCTCCAAAACTTTCCCTGGTTTTCTTGTCTTCTAAATTTTCACAGTTTGTTCCTCCAAATCCTTCCACCCTCTCCTGAACACCCAGTTCCCAAACTGCTTACATATTCTCATGTATTTGTTATAAGAAACACCCCACTCAAGTTCCAATTTTTTGTAAGAAAACAAAACTTATTGCTTACAATTTTGAAGCCTGGGAAGTCCAAAGACCAGGGAACACACCTGGTGAAGGCCTTGGTAGTAGTGACAGTGACCCAAGGGTCTCACATGGCAGAAAAGGTTGGAGCAGAGACTAACTTCTCATGTGTTCTTCTTCTGAAGCCCTCAGAACCACGTCCCTGATGACCATTTTTAATCCATTCACTACAAGCATGGTCCTATATTCTTATTACCTATTCAAGGCCCACCTTTCAGGTACCATAATAGGATTTCCAACCCTCCACAGTGAACAGTAGGAATTAAGCCTCAGTGAGGTTGAGGCATGGCATACAATCTACAGAAACATACAGATATTTTAAATGATTTTACTAATCTAGTAATGCTAAAAACAAACAAAACAGCCTTAATGTTTTAACTTCAATAAAAAAACTTAACAGTAGAAGAGAATTTACCAAATCTAATTCTGGCTCAGTAGTTGTGTATTCTTCAGAATTCTCCAGAGAAATTTGATAAATAGGACATATATATGCAATGAGAGCTAGAAAATTCATTAAAAAAATTGGTTCACACAATTCTGGGGGTGGCAATTTCAAAATGTTCAGAGCAGGCTGGCAGGCTAGAAATTCTGGAAGAGGTTGATGTTATAGCCCTCAGTTCAAAGACAGTCTGTTGACAGAATTCCTATATCTTTGGGGGACCTCAGTCTTTTCTCCTCAGGTTTTCCACTTATTGGAGGAATCCCACTCACATATGGAGGGTAATCAGGTGTACTCAGAGTCTACTGATTTAATTATTAATCAAATTTAAAAAATACTTTCACAACAACATCTAGACTAGTGTTTGACTAAATAACTGGGTGCAATAATCTAGCCAAGTTAGAACCTAAAATTAACCATCACAATGGTTTATCAAATTGTAAAAAAAAAAAAAAAAAAAAAAAAAAAAAAAAAAAAAAAAAAAAAAAAAAAAAAAAAAAAAAAAAAAAAAAAAAAAAAAAAAAAAAAAAAAAAAAAAAAAAAAAAAAAAAAAAAAAAAAAAAAAAAAAAAAAAAAAAATGCTTCAGGGAATATATACAAGGCAGATCATTGTGTCATTGTTTGTAAGACTGCTAAAATGACACTATCTCAAATATCCATCTACTAAGAAATTTGTTGAATATTATAATACACCCAACCAATGAAATACCATACAAAGGTTTAAAAAAAAAAAAAAAAAAAGAGAAGAGAAGAAATGGCTACATGCAAATATGGAAAGGTCTCCAAGTTACTCAATTGTGTAAAAAATGAAGGAGAGAATATGTATAACAAGGTACTTTTTCATAAAAGGGAGGGATAGAATTGCTTATATGTATAAAAATATCTGAGGAAGAATGTGATTAAAACTTATGAAAATGTTTTACTCTGATGGTGAGGGAATGGGTATGTGGACACTAAGCAGATAGAAAAGAGGATCAGATAATGGATAGTGGACAGAGAATAGAGTATATGGATAAAGGGTGGAGAGAGGATAATGTACAAAGTGAAACTCTACAGTATAGATCTTTTCATATTTTTGCATTTTGAAACATGTTTACTTTTTAAGAAAAATTATAAATAAATATATATAGATTAATAATAGGGAAGGTATCTTTAAATTTATTTCTAAGGTTTTCATTTTTTCCAACATGCATTCAGTTTCTCCTTCTGTATTTTGAAAAAATAAGTAAATAATATGAATGTCTGACTTTGGGCATAAAATTTGAAATGATGTAAAAATATCACTAAAAATGCTTTATTGTTTTTTTTGTTTTGTTTTTATAAATTTAAAATATATTTTTACAGAATAAACACTAAATTCTGAGATACCACCATAGTATTATTCTATGCTTTTAGGGAAAATATTTTTCTTCTTTTGCATTTTGAAATATAACTTCTCTTATACACACACACACACACACACACACATACACATTTGAAATGTTTCTAAATGTGAACATAATTAGGAATTCTATAATTCTTACTGTGTATTATTTAGTCTAACATGCACACACACCCACTTATGTAAAACCGTAGAAGTGATTATTAGCCAAATGTGTGCAATGCACACACACACACAGACACACCATAGTCAAATTTTAGCCAAAGCTTACGTGTATCAGCTTGGTTCATATGTTGAGCTTGCTTTCATCCCTGTATAATAGAATAAATAAAAGGAAAAAAAATATTGCTTTAAGGAAAAACTTCTTTGTTTTGACATTTCTTAAAAATTCTGGAAACTTCCATTCTCCATTTTACATGAAAAATCTCTCTGCTTCTTGAATGTACAAATTTTTTCAGCAAAGAATAAACGCCCTCAATGTCTTTTATGCTTTGATAAGTTCTTGATAAGTCCTGAAGTCATTTTGAAACAGAATAAATTCGGATATTTAGTAAAATATTTTGTATGTGGATATGTTTGAATGTGTGTGTATGTGCGTGTTACATCTCTCTTTTTTATAGATATATTTTAATAATATCTTTAAAGATGGTACGTGCAATTTTATTCAAGCAATTAAATTTATTTAATAATTTAGTGCATAAAATAAATAATAGAACATGTTAGGGAGAACTATACAGTTGTGAGAATATTTTATCAAATCCAGATTTACTAGAATTTCAAGACATTAGAATAACTGGTTGCAAAGAACATACAATTAGCATAGTTGGAAAATATAATGAGATAAATACAAATATAAAACATTGTTATTTCACTGAATTAAGTTATATAGTGAGATTATATGATCTAGATGTAGTATAGGGCAATAGTATGAATTTCTTAAAATTGCTTGACTTTATGTTTCATATTTGTGCAGGCAAACAAAGTAAAAACATTCCATTATAAAAGAATAGTACATTACAGAAACATTACATTACATTACACATACGCAATAGAAAACATATTCTACTGTTTAGACCAGATTTTAACAACCTATGAGATAAGTTGCTTAAAACATATTCTCACTGTGACTGTTCATGCAAGAAAAAGAAAATTTAGAACAAAAAAATGTGTAATATGGAAGCTGTGGCCAAAATATGGTTAAGCAATTAGTACATATTTTAAATACTAGTACTTGAGTGTTGATGAGATGGTAGCACCTTTTAAAAGAACATTTAATTATCCAATAGAATTTGACAGTCTTTTAGACATCATAATTTGTAACTTTCCAGTGTTATATATTATTATATGGGCTACTAAGTGGCAAAATTTACTATTTCACAGTTTCAAATTACTGTATCTCTTAAAATTAAAGACTAGTATAATATTTTCAATGAAAGAAAATATCACTTTTAATTGATAAAATCAATTCCCTACGGATTTCCCAAATACAACAGTACTGTTCTGTCTTGCTTATCTTATCGCTATTTTTGATAAATATAACAAACTAGTAATATTACCACATGTATTAGTCCATTTCTGTTGCTTATAATGAAATGCCTGGAAGTGGGTGATTTATAAAGAAAACAAAATTTATTCCTTGCAGTTTTAGAAGCTGGGAAGTCCAAAGTCCAAGGTACACATCTGGTGGTGGTGACAGTGACCCAAGGGTTTCATATTACAAGATGGGGGAAGCAGAGAGAGACTAACCTCTCATATGCTCTCCGTTTAAAGCCCTCAGAATCATGCCCCTGACCACCATTATTAATCCATTCACTGTGGCATGGTCCTACAATCTAGTCACCTCTTCAAGGCCCCTACCTCTCAATTACCATAATAGGATTTCCCATCCTCAACAGTTACAGCGGGGATTAAGCCTCAATGAGGTGGGGAGGTGTCCAATCCACAGCACCATGCTTTACAACTACAAGTACAGTTCCATTGATTGATTTTTAAATTTATGTTGGACTCAATAAGTAATGAAAAAGATGTATTTTTTAAACTCTGAAATGCTAGGGGTGGGCAATCAATATTCTAGACAAAATTTTTTTACAATGAAATTTTCAACTAACCAGAAGTACTATTTACTTGTTCCAAGTTAAATATTTTACAAATAAGAAGTATGAACAGTTTTGTAAGTTGCTATTCATTCATTCATGAAAAAGAAGCTTTCTTTGCCCTCTTTTCTGGATTAAACTTTTAAAGGAGTTTATCCCTGTTACATTGGCTAAGTCACAAACTATCCCATAACAAACCAGTGTAAAATGATCACTTATGCTCAAAAATCCTTTGAGCCAGGAATTTAGACAGGGCAAAGCAAGTATAGATTGCCTGTCATCCATGACGTCTGGTGCTTCAGCCAGATGACATGAAGGGTTGGGGCTAGAATTATATAAAGTCTTGTTCCCTTCCCAGGACTAGTGGTTAGTAATGGCTGTGAGCTCAAAGTCTTTGTTACTCTCCACAGGGACCTTGTCATGTGGTGTCTCCACACTGGTGAGTCTGGACTTCTTCCTAGCATGATGACTGGCTTCCAAAGGCAAATGTCCAAAGAAATAAATGGACGGCCAGTTGGTAGTTGAATTGTCTTTCATGAATTCACCTGAAGTCACACAGTTTCACTATATAATCTTCATTGAGCAGTCACAATGTTCAAGTCACTCAAGTTTAATAAAAGGGGAAGAAAATAGATCCCCATCTCTTAATAGGAAGTGTCAGAAATGTTGCTGTGACCATTTTCAAAAAATACATTCTTCCACATGACTGTACTTTTTGGCTACAATGATGAACACTCCTCATATACATAGTACTCTCACCTCCCACTGAAATCCCTCAAAGTCTCATGACATTAGAACATTTTGGGCATAGACTGGAGGTCAAGAATCTTACATTCTAGATCAGGCCCAAGTGTGGATAAAGCTCATTAGGTACAGTTTCTTTCAATGTGAAGACCTATGAACTGAAGCGTTGGGCTTTAAAAACTAACGCCACCTGTGACATTACAAGTAGATTAAAGTGGCAGCCTAAGATGGCGCCGGGAGGAAGTAGGGTGGGAGTGTCTGCGGGAACCTTGCCTTAGCCCTTATTGGCCACACTCGTGAACACTGCGTGATTGCAATAGCTAGGCACTGAGACAGGATACATGCCCTTGACCCTTAAGCTGATTGGACGATGTAAAAAACCTGCCTTTGCTATTTACCTTTAAAAGCAAGTGCTTGTGTGATAATAAACGGAACTGCTGGACAGAACCCCTGCCGCGTCTGAGTGTCCTTTAACTGGGCTGGCTGGGGCTGGCGGTATGCTCACCTCTCTTCACGGCTCTCTTCCCCCATCTCCTTCCAAAGGGGACAGGAGGGAAAGAGGAATCCCGGGCCATTTGCTTGCCCACCAAAAAGAACAAGGCTATGGCTGTTCAGGTCTGCTGGCAGTGGACCCGACACTGAAGGACACGTTATCTGAATTTCCACATCCAATATTTAATGGTGGGACAGGTATAGAATAGCCACTATAGTTCTCCCCTCCTCAAAAGTGAAAAAGTATGAAGTAGACAAGAGTCAGTAATTCATAGCAATTCTAAAACACTGCTAGACATATGCTGGCATTTTCTTAATTAAGCATCAGTACTCCTGCCTGCAAATGATTCATGGTGGCTCTTGGCTCCATTATCTGGGGTTTTGGTCTGTCATCTGAGTCACCCTTCCTTTCCCATAAAAAAAGTAGCTCACATTCGTAACAAAGTTGTTTTTCCAACTTACTTCTTGCCTTTCAAATTTGGGGGGCTAAAATACCTATTTTTCATTTGTACTCTCTCTGACACAAGTATTTTAAAAGTCATATTGAATTTCTTCCTGATTTATAACCATTAGACAAAATCTTTCCTCCCACAACTCATCAAGGTAATGCTTTCTTTACTTTTGGCTTCCTTTATGGATGCCCTGAGATTTCACACAAATTTTTAGAGGGGCTTTTATTTAACAGAAAGCACCTGTGAGTCATACCTTTAAGATCCTTAGAGGGACTTTTGTCTGAGAGAATGACCCACTGAGGCACAACCTCACCTTTCTGGTGTTCTAACAATGAGTGCAATAGTCCTGCTTGGATTTTGAAATTTGCACTGAAGGCTTTTCTTAATTTGGAAATATTGAGGAGACTGGGAATGAAAAATTTTTGTTTTCTAATCTGTCATTTCTTGGCTCCTTTGTATTTAACAAGTTTTTCTTTAACTTATCTCATCCCTCTCATACTGTCCAATAAGTAGGAAAAAGGCAGCACTTGGAACCCTCTGCCTATTTTATTCTTGTTAATTAGATCATTCCACTCATTTGATTCATTTTCTACTTTCCACCTCACCACAGTCAACAGTACCACTAAACTTCAGCTACTACCTACAAGGAAGCTTTTCATTTCCAATATTTCCTCACTTTCATTTAAGCTTTCACTGACAGTCTCAAGGGTCATCACTCATCACCAAATGATCTCTTCAGTATCAAAATCTGCTCCCAAAGCCACTGACATGTTTTTAGTTTTGACTCTGGGAACCTAAATCGATTTCATTTTCTCTGATTGGTAACACATTACCACATTATCTCAAAATTAGTAGCATTGAACTACTATTTCTTTCTCTATAATTCTTTGAAGTAGGAATTAAGACAAGGTACAACAAGAAACGGCTTTCTGTGATATATAACGGCTGTCTGTGATATTTTAAGCTCAGAAAGAAGAACTGAAACCCGGGAAGTAAATTCAGCTTGCTTACTTACATATCTGGTGGTAGATAGTGGATATAAGCTGGAGGTCTCAGTTTCTCTCCACGCGGGAATCTTTATGAACTAGGTTGGGCTTCCTCTCAGCATGGTGAATAAGTTGCAAAAATAATATTCCAGAAATAGGGTACATGCCAGCTGAAACCATACCAGTTTATCTTACCTAGTTTCAAAAATCACACAATGTTATTTTTACTGCATTCCATTCATCAAGGAAGTCACAAACACTTGTTCATTAAAAAAAAAGAAAGGAAAAAAAGTGAACTCTACTACTTGTTAAGAAGTGGGGATATTTGGCAAAAACATTTGGAACTAGAAATACTGCTGCGGCTTGCTTTTTCAAATACAGTCTGCCACAGAGTGAAATACAGAGTGAAATAGCATAGTAAAACATTTTTTTAAAAATCACCATTTACAAATAGTTCGTGTATATAAACATTTTATTGGTATATTGCAGTAAATTGAATAATGATAAAGATATTACTAGAAATTTTATCCATAACCCATGATATCAGTGTTACATATACAGAAAAACAGCCTTACTGTTCTTTATGAATGATGTTAAATGATCATTGTATCATCTTATAACTCATAACAGTGCAGAACACAGTAGTGCTTGTTAATATATATGTAGTTAATCTTATTTCAAATAAAAAGAATTCTCCTACTAAAATATTTGACAATCACTGTTTTATCAGAGAAAAGGGGACTCAAATAATCATTTCTGAAAAAATAAAACTTCCAGTTCGAGTTTTAATATACTTATTGTTAACCACTGTCAACAAAATGGCTTAGCAGAAATGTTAAAGGGCCAGGAAGTTTAACATTCTTAGCATATTTCAAAATAGGCAAGAATATGTCAAAATAGTTGCTATATTTGGAAGATATATTTTGAATCAATGCTTTGTCATCAAGACTTAAAATCCATAAATTATTATGACTTTAGGGATCACTACAAGGGAACATCATAAGAAAGATGTCACGATACCATCTTATGAATCTAATGTTCATCCTGAAGACAAATGCAATGAATGATAAGGGGAATCACATGAATTATGACAGAAGACCTTCTAGAATTATAGCAGGAGTCCCCAATATTGTCGCCTAAGACAATAGAAAAATAATGTCTTATAGGTATATTGTTATTAAGGGGTACAACAGTATAATTTTTATTCTTTGACTCCCAACTTGTAGGAAAACAGTGGGAAATTTATTGGTAATGGAGTAAAAATATTATTCCTTGACAGCTGATAATTGTTGAAATAATTGCATATGAGGGAAAAATCTTAATAAACCAGACCTTGAAAATCCAGAATTTGTGGTAACTTGATCTTATTAATTTTAACTTGGTCTTTAGTCATTTGTAAAGAATATTTTATTGAGCAAGTAGAAATATAAATATGATTATTAAAATTATGTTTCTCTATTAACTAATTCATATATTTATGAAATAAGTTTCTCTATATTCTCTTCCAAGTACTCAGCTGGTGCTCAAGACACAACTCTAAATAAGAGCAATAATCTCTGCCTTAGAATGAATGTAATGGCATAAAACTTAGTGAAATATGTAAATTTCAAAGTATTTTAACAGCCGTTGTTTGTACATAAGTAATAACTATATAAATTACAACAATATCCACACGTACTATTGTGTAATTAAAACTACTTGTCAATCTTTCTCCTAAATAATATCTCCTATTTGAACATATGTTAAACTTCCACAAAAACATATGTAATAACTTTCTTATTGTTATGTGCCTTAAATTTAAGTTTTTTTGCATTTCAGGGAATTACTTTTATATGTTACAAATAAAAAAAGTTAAAAAAAACCATTATGGTAGGGCTCATCAACCTTGGCTTTATAGACATATTAGACTAGATAATTCTTGATGTGGGGGGTTGGCCTGTATATTGTAGAATATTTAGCAGTATCTGTGGCTTCTACTTACCAATAGCACTGATAACATCACCCCCAAGTTGTGACAACCAAAAATGTTTTCAGACGTTGCCAAATATCCCCTGGAGGTAAAATCACTCCCAGCTGAGAAACACTGTCTAATAAAGCTACTTTATAGAAAAATGCAAGTGTTCTTTTTTGTGTTTAATAAAACAAGACAGAAATTCAAGGAGAGATGTATTCTTCCACTAAATACCTCATTAATTAGAGTTGATAAAGATATTTGTGCATAATAAGAATACATAATTTATTGTTCTGTCATCAAATGATAGACAAAGAAGAAATAATTTGCAAAGCTGCGAAAATCTGAACAACGCTATCAAATATCATGTTTAAATTAAAATGAAACACTGTGATTCCACATTCCTTTCAAGTGAACATAGAACATTTATCAAGTCAGTTCATATACTTGCCCATAAAATTAGTCCTAGCGAATATAAAAATAATTGAAATCATACACATATGTATTATAATATTTGACAAATTTAGACACCAAGATAAATAATGATAATAAAGGATAAGAGCTCAGAGAATAAAACAATATTCAAAAATTCTACACCCAACATATGAAGGATATTGGAGGAAAGTTCCTTACAGTAGAATACCAATTTATATCATATTGTAGATATCAAATTATCAGTTAATTCTAAAACTAGTGTGAGAAAACTTGATGAGAAACAAGATATTGAGACTATATAGTCTCAAATTATATTTCCACATATTACTTATTAATTGTAATAATAAAAGTAAATAATAAATAATAATAATAAAAGTAAAAAGTAAACAGTCCTGGCATATGCTACTTAAATTAAGTGATTATTTAATACCTCCAATATTGGGAAAACATCAATACCATGTACACACTGATATGATTCTGTCAGAAGTGCACAAAATCACTTGGGTAGTATTTTGGCCAAAAATAAAAAACACAAGTCTAACCATGAAGAAACATCAGACAAAACCAAATTGAAGCACGTTCTACAAAATAACGGATGTGTAGTTTTTGTAAAACCACTGGAACATAGCGTTTAAGATCCATGAACAAAAATGTTTCAGATTAAAGGAGACTAAAGACAAATAACAGCTAAATGAAACATGTCATTCTGGAGTGAATTTGAGACAAGAGTAAAAAATATCTGTAAAAGATATTGTTAGGATGACTGGTAATTGATAATTCATTTCAATATAGACTATTATATGTTAAGGTACTTACATGAGAAAATGTTCTTAGGAAGTGCACACTAAGATTTTCATTGTAAAGGAAAACAATATCTCCAACTTACCCCCACATAATTTATTTCTGTATGTTAAAATAATAACAAAAAAGTTACAAAATAGTATGAAGTTGGGGCCGGCCCGGTGGCGCACTGCTACAGTGCGCCGCTTGGGAGTGTGGCGGCGCTCCCGCCGAGGGTTCGGATCCCACATACAGACCGGTTCCCGCTCACTGGCTGAGTGAGGTGCGGGCACAACACCGAGGTTTGCGATCCCGTTGCCGGTCCCGGTCCGGTGCGGGCGCGACACTGAGGGTTGCGGTCCATTGCCGGACACGAAAAAAGAGACAAAAAGGAAAAAAAAAAAATAGTATGAAGTTCATGAAACACAAATTAGTGGATTACTTTAAGTTCTTAAATTAAAGATTTATATTTACAAATTTAAAATCTAGTTGATATTAGTGAAGTCTATAGGCACAATGAACACAGATTGATAGTGGTTTCTACTGACTTGTGTTAAATGTTCATAAGCTGTTTTTGAATTAGTTCAAATTATATGAATCAATATTTATCTTATTTCAATCTTTATGTTAACAATCCAGAAACAATTGCTATTAAAACCAGAAAAATCTAGGGCCGGCCCGGTGGCGCATTGCTATAGTGCGCCGCTTGGGAAGTGCAGCGGAGCTCCCGCCGAGGGTTCGGATCCCACATGCAGACCAGTTCCCGCTCACTGGCTGAGCGAGGCGCGGGAGCAACACCGAGGGCTGCGATCCCGTTGCCGGTCCCGGTCCGGTACGGGGGCGACACTGAGGGTTGCGATCCATTGCCGGACACGGAAAAAGACAAAAAAAAAAAAAAAAAAACCAGAAAAATCTAATCTATCACACCTTAATGTCTTTCATTTAACTGCTTAGAGCAATTATAATTAATTTCATTTTAATTCAATGATATAGGTCTTCTGTTTTCAGGTTTTCTCATAACCTTTCACTACGTTGTACTAGCTGTCTGGTTTTGAATTGCTCTTTGTCCTTTCACTCTGTCAGTTCCATTAACATGCGAATAGTTCCTGCAACATATAAATATTTTGATTAACCAGAAACATAACCAAGCACATAGTAAGTTATGACTAATTACTATTATATAGAGGCTGTATATGTGGTTTTCTGGACACTGAAGTCATACTGCCTGAGTTCAAGTCGAGCATTGTCACTACTTAGTGAATGATTTAACCCTCTCTTTGAATCAGTTTCCCCACCTATAAATTGCAAATAGTAATACTATCTACCTCATGGAGTTATTACATGAATAAAATCAGTTAATATTCATAAAATATTTAGAACATTACATGGGAAATAATCTAAAGTTTTTACATTAAACAACAACAATAATAATATTGCATTAATCAATGGTTAATATATGTTACTTTTGTATTTTTTTCTTACGATCTTTTTTCAGGTTTGCAAACTCTACTAACATTACCTCTGCAGAACCCTTATTACTTTAGAGTAATCCATTCAAGTGAGTCCTTTTAAATTCACATAAAGCACTAGTATAGTCCCTTGGGGCTATGAGGCATCTGTAGTGCTATAGTTTTTACAACCTACAAAAAAAGAAGAACTACTTCATTTGATTCCCTTTACTAGAGACAGTGTCTTATTTTAAGTAGCTCTTTACAACTGCTAATACATTATTTTGCTGAAAAAATCCTGTACTGAACTTGTACTGAATATAAATTTCACACAATATATCCACCTTAATTTAGTTTCAATAAATATCTCAATGATGATGTGGGATTATTTTAAAGTCTATAAAAGTGTATGCAGACAACCAAAGTATGAAAGAAAATTGACAAGCTTAATAGGTATTGCAGTAGGCAGCTTTTAAAGACGGGCCCTCAATGATGCCTACCCCTTGATATTCACACACTTGTATAATCCTCTCTCTCCTCTCTCCATGAGTGTGGGCCAGGCAGTTACTTCTAACCAATAGACTACCACAGTAGTGATAAAACATATAACTTCTGTGATTGGTTTAGGAAAAGACTGTGGGTTTTATCTCTTTTTTACAAACTCACTCTATTGCTTTCTTAGTTTGCTTGCCTTAATGAAGTAGGCTGACAATTTGGAGAGGCCCACTTGGCAAAAACTAAGGGCAGATTCAGTCCAACAAACTGCTAGGAACTGATTTCTGCTAATGTGTTTGTCCAGTTAAGCATTGACATGACGATGGCCCAGCCAGTACCGTGATTGCAGCCTGTGAGAAATCCGGAAGCAGGGAACACAATTAAGCTGTGCCCAAATATCTGATGCCAGGAACTATAAAATAATACATGTGGGTTTTGGGGAACTTTAAGTTTTTGGGTAATCTGTTATGCAGAAATAGATAATGAACCCAGTATTTTAACCATAAAGCAAATAAAGAGCCATGCTAGTATGCATTTGACTATTTTAGGGTAAAATATCTTCAACAGATTAATTAGTATATACAAGGTCACTTCAAAAAATTCACGGAAAAATTAAATTAACAGATAGTACAAATCCTTCCATGAACTTTTTGAAAATCCCTTGTCCATATAGTTTGTGTGCGTGTATGTGTGTGTTTGCTTGCTAAAAAAATATGATTTCTTAAAGATAAGTACTGTCAGTAAAACACAATTCCAAGGTAATTTCGAATCACTTTAATTCTTGTTTCATCAGATAATCTCCTCTCACGCTGTCCAAAGAACAAAAATTTAGGTTTTTTTTTTTTTTTTTTTCCTTTTTGTCGTGACCGGCAACGGATCGCAACCCTCAGTGTCACGCCCATACTGGACCAGGACCGGCCACAGGATCGCAACCCTCGGTGTTGCTCCCGCCCCTC
>NW_007726386.1:299262-402606 GCF_000696425.1 Galeopterus variegatus | reverse complement strand
AGCGCTGCCGCGCTTCCCAAGCGGCGCACTGTAGCAGTGCGCCACCGGGCCGGCCCAAAAATTTAGTTTTAAACCACCATTTATATAATCTATAAAATCAAGCTTTAGCTGAAGAACTCAATTGCTTATTAACTAGAATCTGTATTTTTCAAGACTATAAATAGTTTTTCAAACGTATAAGCCTAACAGCTAGAATAAGTAACTTGGTCTTTCTAAGGATTTAAGAGACATTTGGAGCTGTCTCAGTCCTGAACTTGAAGCTGCCCTTGCGTTTTGCTAGACCTCTGAGTACTACTGAACTTGTACCTTCTGGGCAATCTAAGGTTACACTATGTCATTGCATGGATCCTAGTTATAGAAAAGGCTAGTTTAAATATGTGAAGTCCACAATGGCTATATCTAACTTCCAATTTCCTAAATTTTCTTATACTTTTTTCACTTTTGTTTTCCTTATATTACTGCCATTGTGAAGGGCAATACATCTAGTAAAGTTTTTTGGTATACCTCTTAATTAACTGATTTCATGCATAACATATCCTATAAGACATTCCAAATAATGATATCTCACACCTAAACATGCTTAACTCATGCATTATTCTGGAAAATAAAAATTTCTTCCCTGATGTTGAAACTGTTACTTTAAAATGAAAATAAAACTTTTCTAATTATTTCTAGACAGAAATTTAAGTCATATTTATAGATTTAATTAATTTGTATTATGCCAATGCTGCAATATCTCAATATGAGTTTTACAGTGATTCTATATTTTTGAATTTCTTCTTTAAATATGTGCATTCAAAGAGAATCTGAGTTATACATGCATACAAACACTATAAAGAAATGTAAAATGTTGTTTTAATATACACTCTGACATTTTACTCTGAGCCTTATACTCGCTAGGCTGTAACACAGAATTAATGTATGCCTGTGTGTTTGTGTGTGTGTTTAATGTGGTCTAAATTAGTTCTTATATTATTTCTGTGGTGTAAATAAACACTCAATAAACACTTGAAGCAGCCATTATTCTCATGTGTGTGGTAGCGAGTTCTTAATTGAATACGTGACTGTTTTAATTATTGCTCTATATAACTTTTGTCTTCTCCTTGGGCTGCCATAACAAAATACCATACATTGGGTGACTTAAACAACAGAGATTTATTTTCTCAAAGTTTCTTTTTTTTTTTTTTTGTCTTTTTTTGTGTGTGTGTCCGGCAACGGGATCGCAACCCTCGGTGTTGCTCCCACACCTCGCTCAGCCAGTGAGCGGGAACCGGTCTGTATGTGGGATCCGAACCCTCGGCGGGAGCGCCACCGCACTCCCAAGCGGTGCACTGTAGCAGTGCGCCACCGGGCCGGCCCTTCTCAAAGTTTCTTAGGCTGGAATTTTGAGATCAGGGTGCCAGTCTAGTGCATTTTCAATCTCAAATCTCATGTATCAATAAATGCTAATTGAAACATACATAAAATAGTTATTTATTTTTAATGTAGATTTAGGTGGGCAGTACAAAAGTCTTAACATTTCTCTGCCCTCTTCAATGTAATTCAGCGTAATTCATTATACTGACCTCTTTGACTATACTGTTCTAAGAATAGAAAGGCGCTACTGATACTTTTCTAGAGAAATGAACTAAATGAGGTATAACAAAGACCATTCTCCATCACTCAACTCTGTTTCGCCACAAAAATGTGCTTGTTTTAGAGAACAATTGATTACAATTTATAGGGATAATGATAAATAGCTCAATAGCAGAAGAGAACTGGCTGGCTTATTACTCCATAAACATCTAAACCTATTATCTTTAAGTACTGCAATATTTAGAAACAGTTAATGTTATTTTTTAAATAGCCCAAAATTTTACCTGCATATAAGGGTATTCCCATTTGGGGATCTAAAAAATCTTTACCTAATTTCAAAGTACTTATTCAAGTGTGAATAATTATTGCCTAGATTTCAATTTTCTAAAAGACTCTAAAGAATAAGCAAGGTCTCAAGAGAGAAGAGATAGGCTGATAGAGTTATGAAAAAAGTAATAAAAATTCCCTGGGAAAACAGGACCACGTTTTCATATGAAACAATTCACATTTAAGCCCTACGGTTAAGAGGACAAAGAGGGAAAAGATCTCTTTTATGCTAAACAATGAGAATACACATTGCTAATTTACACCAGACACAAAGGAAACAAAGCAACTCAATCATATCTTATAATTTGGGGATTATATAAATATTTTCTCATATATTTTAGCTTATGTGTTATTCTATGTTAATGCATCTTTTCTATCTCCTAGTAATAATTCCTATATTCATAAACTCTGAAAATCCATTTTAGAAATGTTTGCTGAATATGAAATATGTGTATGCATACTTATTCTTTCTAAATTGTTTGATAATGCCTTTCCTTGTGTCCTGCCTTCTTCTTTATGCATGTGTATGTAAATATGCATTTAAATCCTTAAATAATTGGCTTTAACAGTACTAAATTTAAAGATATTAAATTACTTTTCTTACTATAAAAATAGGTTTTCAACCTAATATAATAGGACAAAAATATATTACTAACACTGTCACCTATAGCCCTTTAATTATATACCTAGGAATTTTTAAGATTAAAAAGTAGAAAAATATTTATCTTTCACTGTATGTGTATTCATATGTGTATGTATATACACATGTATTTTATTTACTTTTATTCATTTGAACACTGCTGAAATTGATTTGCTTGATTTCTTTTTATTGTCCTTAAAAGGAAAATATAATAACTGAAGAAAGCTAAAACATGTCAGTTATATTTTTAAAATTTGCTTTTATTCTAAAATAGGAAGGTGATGGGAAAATTAATGATTTTTTAATTAAAAATGATATCTCCAGGTAATGTATGTAGTTTTAAATTTAAAAAATATATACATATATATATGTATATGCATACATGTTTAAGAGGTTTTCAAAAAGTTCATGGAAAGATTCACATTATCTTTTAATTTATTTTTCCATGAACTTTTTGAAGTACCTTTGTGTGTATTTATATATGTGTATATACATATATGTACATATATATACACACACAGATATATGCCATATCATATTGTTTTGAAAAAGTTAAAAATATACCCACTCTGTCCTATTGACTATTTTGAATTAAAAGCACTTGAGTAACAGTATGTATAAGAAGATTACTCCAAACTTTGTCCAGTTTCTTAAAAGAAGGAGCTGAAATTCCCATGTGAAAGATGTGGTGTTCTAATCATCAAAGATGGGAAGTCAAGACAGAGAGAATGCTGTACAGATCTTGTTAAAATAACTCTTATCCTTCAAACTTCCCCACAAAATGTAGTTCCTTTTTCACAACTTACCGCTTTTTGACCAAATCAGTATGTAAGTGTTTAATTCTAACTGCTTCCTTGGTTCTTCATTTTTTTTAATAAGGGCTCCCATGCCATATGAAACTTGTATAAAATAAATGTGCATGCTTTTCTCTTGGTAATCTCTCTCATGTCAATTTAATTCTTAGGCCCAGCCAGGACCCTAAGAGGATGAAAGCTGAGTTTTGCTATCCTATGGTTTGTTATAGATCAAATACTACTTTCAAAAAATTAATATTTTACATTTGACTTTCATTAAAAAAATGCTGAATTATATGCATTAAATAATCTTTACAAAAATCTTTCATTATCCCGATTGATATTAGTGTAATTTTTAACACAATCAATGATAGAGTTTTTTTTTCTTATATTACTTGTATGCTTAGTGTTAAGGAAAAGCTGGAAAGTAAAAATATGTTTTTTTATACATGAAAGATAGGTGTTGAATAATGTTACTAAATACCTATAAGATTAGCTACCAAATGATGTCCTGTTAGTAATTTCAAATTGCAGACAAAAGGAAAGAAATGGAAGTAACTAATTGTGTGTAGCATGACCTGAATCAATAAAAAAATGAAAATCCATTAAAAATGTTTGCTTGCTCTTAGAGTTCAATGTTCATTGGTTATCATTTTGCAAAGAAATCTCATCACTACAATAAAGCAAACATTTATTTTAAAAATATCTTGGAGATTGAAGCACTGTAGTTAATACTTCAGGGAAAACCACTATCTATTCAGTCTACAAGGTCTATTGCCTTCAGGGTTTCAAAGAATTAATACCATCCTCAAATTCGAGAACAGAGAGAGTTTCAGCATCATCGACTTTTTCAAAGTATAGTCTGACATTCAATGATTTTTGTTGTTTTCTTGTTCTTTATTTGTTATTGGGCTTCAGAGTCAACATATTTTCTTCTGAATTATTACAATAGAATACAGATTCATTTACAGTGATTGAGCAATCAATAACTCAACTGATACAATACTATAAAATATATTCATGTTTCCTTATCTTTTTCTGAATGTATACACATTTTTAAATATTGGTGTCAGAAACAGATGAAATCATCATGAAGAAAACAAACAAAAAAATAATATTGGAGTTATTCTCACTTTGTTTCCAAATTCAGATGCAGAGTTATACCTCTAAAGGATAATTTCCAGTCTCACACTCTGCATATCTATTCTTTTTGGAAGTTGTTTTCAAACTGTTTCCTGGTCTTTTCAAAGAGCTAGCTCCCTCAGAGTCCATCATGGGAACAAGGGTGTAAGGGATGGATCAGCGAGATAACATCAGATCAAGCCATCGCGTTATAAATGAGACATCTGTGTTAAATCTTAGATTTCTGAGTAACTTTCTTTAAGTAATGGATTTCTCTGATGCAAACACTTTAAAAGGTTTGGAAAAATAATTCCTTTGTGGCATACTTTTACTTTTAACTTTAAATGAAAGGTGATTTTTGTTTTTCTATTGTACAGTTACGTGATAGTGTCAAGAATTCTCTTAAATCATGGAAAGTATATAATCTTGATAGTTCAGAAATAAGATTTCAGCATGCAGTTTTCACACACACACACACATACATGTGCACATACATACAGAATAACTGGAGGAAGAAGTTAAGTCTATTCATAAAGGAGAACGTCAAGGAGTCTTCTTTCTAACCTCCTTTACTGTTTCTGTTACATTTCCTCGGAGATGATATCTTTTACTATTTCCTTTACCTAAGTAACTCTATTGATATAAACAGACTTTGTCTTAACAAGGTCAGGAGGCTATAACAAAGTACCAAAGAGGGGGTGGCCTATAAACAACAGAAATTTATTTCTCACAGCTCTGCAGGTTAGAAGTTTGAGATCAGGATTCCAGCATGGTCAGAAACCAAAACAACAGACAAATATATTTTGACTGGAACCTGAGGAAACGTGGTGCAGAAGACCAGGAGAGCAAGGTGCAGGTTGGATCAAGGTGCAGGCTACCTGGAGCCTAGAACAGACAGAAGGCCTACGACCCCACTGTCTGAACTCACTCAGCACACCTTCCCACCAGATGAGCAGGCAGACTGGCTGTGCTGAAAATCCACTGAAGTACAGCAGTTCTCCACAT
Source organism: Galeopterus variegatus (assembly GCF_000696425.1). Lineage (NCBI taxonomy): Eukaryota > Metazoa > Chordata > Mammalia > Dermoptera > Cynocephalidae > Galeopterus > Galeopterus variegatus. Next base: position 397,143 of record NW_007726386.1, on the reverse strand, counting down.
TCATAGCCAATCTTTCATGGCCTCTGGGGGTTGAGCCCATGGGTACCTTCACAGCCCATGGGTACCCACACAGCTCACAGCTAAAACAGCAGAAGCTCTGCCTCCCCATGAGACCCTCCACATGCTCACACAGGCACTGGCAGGGCCAAAATCCCAGCTATTTAGAGCATAGGCCCCTTCAACAGACCCAGGAAGCCTGAGTCCCTTTGTCTGGAGGCCCTGCCTCCATTCTGCCTTGCTCGCTTGGGTGTAGGTGGGATCAAGGTGCAGGCTGCATGGAGCCTAGGACAGGTGGAAGGACTGAGACCCCAGCATCCAAACTCCATGCAGGACCCCTCTCCAAGGCATCCCTCAATAGTGCTGCCAGGCTTGGTTGCACCCTTGCAGGTTTGGTTCATAGCAGGTTCAACAGCAATTGAGTAGCAGCTTTCCCTTCCTGTAGCATGCCTCCAGAGAGCCACTGGGTCCTGCTCATTCATACAGGCTTGCTCCAGGATCAACAGCTGAGACAGTGGCCCTCTACAAACCTACCAGGAACTGCTGCCAAAGGATACATCTATCCACTGACTGACAGTGAATCACCCACCCCAACAAGAAACTGCTGAGTGCCTCTTCACCAAGGCCACAAAGGTACCCACAGTCAACTTTAAAACTGAATATATTTGAACAAGTCATATGAAGTCTGCACTACTGCACTTACCCTGATCCAAATTTAAAATGTCCAACCCAACTATCAATATAGAATATTTCTACAGAAAAAGTCTCTGCCTTCAAAATCCACTCCTGGAATTAAAAAAAAGTGACTACATCACCAGATGGCCAGACATCAGTGCAGAGATATGAGAAGCATGACAAAACAAGAAAGCTTGACTCCCCCAAAAGAAGAATACAAGCCTCCAGTACCAGACCTCAAACAATAGGAAATTGGTTAATTGCCTGAGGAGGAATCCCAAAGGGCAATACTAAGGAAACTCAGAATAATGGAGGATGAAAAAATAGAAATGACAATGAAGACAAAAAGAAATTCAAGGACATATATGAGAAATTCAGTAAAGAGATACAAGCAATAATAATAACAAAAAAATCAAGCAGAAATCCTGGAACTGAATAATTCATTCAAAGAAAAAACAAGATACAATGGAGAACATAAAGAGTGGGCTAGAATAAGCAGAAGAACAAATTTCCAAACTAGAAGACAGGCTTTTTGAATTAACACAGTTGGGAAAAATAATATTTAAGGAATGAAGAAGAAGACCTGTGAAATCTTAAATCTTTCTGATAACCTTAAGCATACAAACATCCATATAAAAGGTGAACAGGAAGGGAAAGAGAAAAGAAAAGGCATTGAAAGCCTATTTAATGAAACAATAGTTGGAAACTTCCACACAGCCCACAGATAACACAAATATTGGGACAGAGATGGGCTTACATATCTAAGAACCTCAAAGATCCCTAAACAGATTCAACCCAAAGAGGACCTCACTGAGACACATTATAGTCAAATTATCAAAAGTCAAAGAGAAAAAAAGAATTCTAAAAACAGCAAGAGCAACATGTCAAATTACCTGTAAGGGAATCCCCATCAGGCTAACAGCCTTTCAACAAATCTTCATGGAGGTCATACATGTAGAATCAAAAAAGAGATATGTATCACCATAAATACATGAGAAACAATAAAAACTGCTGGTAGAACAGATACACAAATGAGAAAGAGAAAGAAAATATATTGTATCCCTACAAAAAAATACCCAACAGCAAATATAAACTATAAAAAGGAAAGAAAGGGACATAAGAAATATAAAACAACCATACAGAAATTAATAAAGTGGCAGGAATAAGGCGATTTTTTTCAATGACAACCCGAATGTAAGTGGACTAAATTACCCTCTTAGAAGATATAGACTGGCTGAATGAATTAAAAAACTAAACCCAACTATATGCTGCCTGCAAAAAACTCACTTCACCAATAAAGAGTCACATAGACTAATAGTAAAGGGATGGAAAAAGACATTCTATGCAAATGGAAACCAAAAATAAGCAGGAGTTATCATACTTATATCAGACAAAATAGACTTCTAACCAAGAACTATAAAAACAGAGAAAGAGGACACTATATAATGATAAAAGGATCAATGCAGCAAGAAGATATAACAATGCACTCAACATGGGAGCACCTAGATATGTGAGGCAACTGTTATTGGATCTAAGGGGAGAGATGGACCCAACACAATAATAGTTGGAGAATTTAACACACCATTCTCAGCACTGGACAGATCATCTAGGCAGAGAATCAGCAGAGAAATATTGGATTCAAACAACACCTTACACCAAATGTACTTGGCAGACGTATATAGAACATCTCATCCAACAACGACAGAAGATACATTCTTCTCATCAGCCCGAGGATTGTTCTCCAGGATAGACCACATGTTAAGTCACAAATTAAGTCTCAACAAATTATATTTTCAGATCACAAAGGAATAAAATCACAAATTAACAACAAACAAAATGGTAGAGTGTCGGGCCTTAAAAACTAATGCCACCTTAAGTGACATTACAAGCAGCACCATTATGGGCCCACAAGGGCATATTAATGTGGCAGCCTAAGATGGCGCCAGGAGGAAGTATGGTGGGAGTGTCTGTGGGAACCTTGCCTTAGCCCTTATTGGCCAAATATGTGCTTCCGTGCTCGTGAACACTGCATGATTGCAATAGCTAGGCATTGAGACAGAATGCATGCTCTTGTAACCTTTAAGCTGATTGGAGGATGTAATAATAAACAGAACTGCTCAACAGAACCCCGGCCACATCTGAGTGTCCTTTAACAGGCTGGTTGGGGCTGGTGGCTGTGCTCACCTCTCTTCACGGCTCTCTTCCCCCGTCTCCTTCCAATGGGGACCGTAAGAAAAGAGGAATCTGGGCAATTCGCTCGCCCACCAAAAGGGACACCTAGGGAAAGACTGATAAAGAGGATAGGGCTGTTCAGGTTGGCCGGCGGTGGACCTGACAGTAGAGACTATACAGATTCATGCAAATTAAACAACATGCTCCTGAACAACGAGTAGATCAAAGAAGAAATAAAGCAGGAAATAAAAAAATGACTTGAAAGGAATGAAAATATGAGCACAATTTACCAACACCTATGGGATACTACAAAAGCAATACTAAGAGGGAAGCTTATTGCAATAGTGTTTACATCAAAAGAATAGAAAAACTTGAAATAAACAACCAAATGTTACACATCAAAGAACTAGAAAAACAAGAACAGTCTAATCCCAAATCTAGCAGACAAAAAGAATCAATCAAGATGAGAGTGGAACTAAATGAAATAGACACCAAAAGAATGATACAAAAAATCAAGGAAACGAAAACTTGTTTTTTTTTTTAAGAGCATAAACAAAGTAGACAAGACATTGGTCAGACTAAGTAAAAAGCAGATGAGAGAAGACCCAAAAAACAAAAATCAGAAATGAAAAAGGAGACATTACAACCAATACCAAAGAAATGCAAAGAATCATTAGAGACTATTATGAACCACTATATAGCAACAAATTTAAAAACCAGGCAGAAAAGGATAAATTTCTGGACACATACAAACTACAAATATTCAACCAAGAAGAAATACAGAACCTAAAAGGACCAATAACAAGCAATGAAATTGATGTAGTAATCAGCAGTCTCCCAACAAAGAAAATTCCTAATCAAACCTTTAAAGAAGAATTAACACCAGTCTTTTTTAAACTATTCCAAAAAATTGAAACAAAGGCCGTTTTTCTCAGATTCATTCTAAGAGACCAGCATCACCCTGATACCAAATCAGACAAAGACAAAACAAAAAGGAAAGCTACAGACCAATATCCTTGATGAACACAGACACAAAATTCCTCAACAAGATATTAGCAAACAGAACATAACAGCACATCAAAAAATTATAAACTATGATCAAGTGGGATTCATACCAGGGATGCAAGGATGGTTCAACATATGCAAATCAATAAATCAATACACCACATCAACAAAAGCAAGGACAAAAACATATGATTATCTCAATAGATGCAGAACATGCATTTGAAAAAAAGTCAGCATCCCTTCATGATAAAGACTCCCAACAAATTAGGTATAGAAGGAAAATATCTCAACACAATAAAATCCACATAGGACAAACCCACAATCAACATCATCCTGAAAAAGAAAAAAAAAATACAAACTGAAAACTTTTCCTTAAAGAACAAGAACAAGACAAGGATGTACTCTCTCACTACTTTTATTTAACATAGTATTGGAAGTATTAGCCAGAGTAATCAGACAAGAAAAAGGAATAAAGGGCATCTCAACTGGAAAATACAAAGTCAAATGTCACTGTTCGGACATGACATGATCACATACATATATAAAAACCTATAACCTCTACTGAAAAACTCCTAGAGCTTATAAACAAATTTGATAAAGTTGCAGGATATCAAATCAATGTGAAAGCAATCCTGAGAAAAATAATAAGAAGAATAAAAATAAGAGTAAGAATAAGAATAAAAGAAAAAGAATAAGAATAATAAAACTGGAGGCATTATACTATCTGACTTCAAATGATAGGTAACCAAAATAGCATGGTACTGGCATAAAAGCAGCACATAGGACAATGGAACAAAGTAGAGAATATGGAATTCAACCCAGGTACTTACAGCCAACTGAACTTAGACAAAGGCACCGAGGACATACACCAGGAAAATGAGAGTCTCTTCAGAAAATCATGCTGAAAATACTGGATATCTACGTGTAGAAGAAGCAAACTAGACCCATATCTTTTGCCATATACCAAAATCTAGTCAAAACGGATTAAAGACTTACATAAAAGACCTGAAACTGTAAAACTCCTAGAAAAAAACTTAGGAGAAACACTTCAGAAAGTAGGACTGGGCAGAGACTTTATGAATAAAACCCTAAAAGCACAAGCAACAGAGGAAAAATAAACAGATGGAATTATGTTAAACTAAAAACTCATGCACTGCAAAGGAAAGAATCAACAGAGTGAAATGACAACCTACAGAATGGTAGAAAATATTTGCAAAGTATACATCTGACATAGGATTAATATCCAGAATATACAGGGAATTCAAATAACTTCACAGTAATAAAATAAGTAACCTGAATTAAAAAAAGGGCTGAAGAGACATTTCTCAAAGGAAGACATACAAATAACCAACGTGTACATGAAAAATTGCTAAACATCACTAATGATCAGGGAAATACAACTCAAAACTATACTGAGATGTCATCTCACCCTAGCTAGACTGGCTATTATCAAAAACTGAGAATAATAAATGCTGGTGAGAATGTGGAGAAATGGGAACTCTTCTACACTGTTGTTTGGACTGTAAATCAGTATAGCCATTATGGAAAACAGTATGGAGGTTTCTGAATCAACTACAGGTATAACTTCCATATGATCCAGCAATCCCATTTCCCAAAAGAGTGGGAATCATCATGTTGAAAGGATACATGCATTCAATGTTCATCACAACTCTATCTACAAGAGTCAAGACATGGAATCAATCTACATGTCCATCTACAGATGACTGGATAAGAAGCATGTGGTATATATACACAATGGAATACTACTCATCCATAAAAAAGAATGAAATTATGCCATTTGCAGCAACATGATGACTTGGAGTAAACTATGTAAAGTGAAATAAGCCAGGCACAGAAAGAGAAATACTGCATGTCCTCACTCATAAAATGGGAGCTAAGAAAGAGAGTTAGAAAGAAAGGAAGAAAGAATGGAAGAAAGACCACAATAAAATGTTGAACTTTCAGAAGGAGAGAATGGACCTATAATTACTACAGGTAGGAAAGGGTGAAGGGGAGAGGGGATAGGGAGTAACCGGATAAGGGACACAATGAATATTACAGTTTTTAATGATGACTGTGTTAATAATATTGATTTGATCATCACATACTGTACACAAATACTGATAGTCAACTCTGTACCCCATAAATATGTATAATCAATTATGTTTCAATTAAAAAAATAAACTAAAAGAAAATAAAGCTTTAACACCAAGATCAAGGGTTTGGTTCTACATACTGGCCAGCCACAAAAAAAAAAAAGAAGAAGAAAAGAAAAGAAAAGAATCCTTCTTGTGTAAGCCACTGAGATTTTATTTTATATATTATTTACTTTAAATGTGAATTTATTTATTTTTTTCTTTTAATTTTTAATATACAATGTAGTTGATTTTGATGTCCCTTCACCCATTCCTTCTTTTCCCTCTTCCCTCACCTTCCATCCCCTCTCCCATCAACATCATATCTGCTCACTTAATAAGTTCAAGGAATTATTGTGGTTATTGGGTCTTCTCCCTTCTCCCCCCACCATTTATTAGTTTTATTTATTTATTTTTATTAGCTCTCACAAATGAGTGAGAACATGTGGTATTCCTCTTTCTGTGCCTGGCTTATTTCACTTAACATAATTTTCTCTAAGTCCATCCGTGTTGTTGTGAATGGTAGCATTTCATTCTTTTTTATAGCAGAGTAGTATTCCATTGTATAGTTATACCACGATTTCCTTATCCACTCATCTGATGATGGACATTTGGACTGGTTCCAACTCTTGGCTATTGTCCTTTTTGTCTTTTTTCTTGTCCGGCAACGGATCGCAACCCTCAGTGTTGCACCCGCACCTCGCTCAGCCAGTGAGCGGGAACCGGTCTATATGTGGGATCCGAACCCTCGGCGGGAGCGCCGCCGCGCTTCCAAGCGGCGCACTGTAGCAGTGCGCCACCGGGCTGGCCCAACTCTTGGCTATTGTAAATAGTGCTGCAATAAACATGGGAGTACAGGTATCCCTTTGACATGATGATTTTCATTCCTTTGGCTATATACCTAGCAGTGGGATAATTAGGTTATATTGTAGATCTATCTGTAATAGTTTGAAGAACACACACACCATTTTCCATAAAGACTGAACCATTTTGCAGTCCCACCCACAGTGTATGAGGGTTCCTTTTTCTCCACAACCTCACCAGCATTTATCATTCTCATTCTTTTAGATATTAGCCATCCTAACTGGAGTGAGATGATGTCTCAAAGTGGTTTTGATTTGCATTTCCTGAATGGTGAGTGATGTTGAGCGTTTTTTCATTTGTCTGTTAGCCATTAGTATATTTTCATTTGAGAAATGCCTAGTCAAATCCTTTGCCAATTTTTAATTGGGTTACTTGGTTTTTTGCTGTAAAGTTGTTTGAGTTCCTTGTATGTTCTGGATATTAATCCTTTGTCAAACGTATATTTTGCAAATATTTTCTCCCACTCTGTTGGTTGTCTTTTTACTCTGTTAATTGTGTCTTTTGCTGTGCAGAAGCTTTTTAGTTTGATATAAACACATTTGTTTATTTTTCCTTGGGTTGCCTGTGCTTTGGGGGTAGTCTTTATTTTAGGCAGAAAAGAAGAGAGTATCTAGAATAGATTCATAATATCATCATGTAAGTTTTCCTGTCAGGTTTACTAAGTCTGAGCCTGTTATAAGTCTGTATAGTTCTGGGCACAGCAGAGCCCTTATGAATAGAAGAGCAGAAACAGTTGAGATACTATAAAACTGACAATAGATCCTCTAATGGTCACTTAAGGTCCAAACTATAGGCTAAGCATTTTTTTAGACACACCAAACAATGTATTAGCATTTAGGATATTTATCTCTTGGTGGGTGGTATATAAATGCATAATTCAAATGCATTTCCTTTCTCTCCCTGTGGTTTCAGATTTTCTTTGCTGTGAATAGATGATATAACACTGAGAAGACAATATGGAATACATGGGAAGGAGATCATACTACAAGGAAGTCATTTATGATTAATTTATTATCTCCAAGATCAAATATTCTACAAAGCTTGACATATTTTATCCTTTTATAGCTTAAGGCTTAACTTCCTTAGCTGTAATAAACGATATCTCATATGTAGAGAAAAATATATATGTATATGATTCATTATTATAATTCCTCAAAAGGGTTTTTAAAAATAAGGTTACTTTAGGCCAATTACATTTTAAATCATTTGCTAAAGTGCTTAATGTTAATTTCCAAGTATCTAAAATATTACGCTGAATTGGCTTTACAAAAATGTTCCTTCCAAATATTCCTTTCAAATGAATCTTCTGATAAAGGAAGAAGAAAGTTGTTTCTTACTTATTTAATTATTTACCAATATGAGATCATAATTTCAATAAGAGATATTAACATGTAATTTCTGGTCTCAAATTTCTTTATTTTCTTTTCTGCCTTTTTATTTTACAGGTCTCCTGATTTGTTATTAGAATGCATAGAGACAGACAAAAAGAAAGAAAAAATGAAAGTAAGAAAAAAGTGAAAGAAAGAAAAGAAGGAAAAAAGAAAGGAGAGAAGGAAGGAGGGAGGGAGAGAAGAATGGAGAGGGGAGAGAGAGAAAATCTAGTATTTTTTGTGATTTGTGTACAGAAACTATCTGGAAACCTAAGTTTTATTCATAAAATTAAATAAAATTAAAGGGGAAAATTCACAGGTTTAATAGAGTGTTAATATGAAAATATGCAAAATCAGAAGAAATTCAGAAAGACAGTACATTGCATCATGGGACTGAGTAAAGACTGAATCAGTTACACATTTAAATAAAGCATTGGATTCAGAAAAAGGATACTGAGTGAAACACAGATCAAAAAGAAAAAAACTTAAGCATGACCTAGGTAAGAATGAGAACCCTGAAAGCAGCACTGTTTCCCTTTGTTTATTCCTTTTGTTTAAAAATCACAACCGTTGCACTGTCTGCAAATGTTTGGGAACTAGGAAATATTAGGTCAATGAGCTTGGAAAACGGTTGTCAGTGGTGTGAATAGTTTGTCTCAAAGGAGACATTTAAGTAGTTCCCTCATTATTAAGACCTTCTTCTAATGGATAATAGACACACAATCTGTCTCAAAAAAAAAAAAAAAAAAAAACAACCTTCCCCAATAACCGTTCTTTCCCAAATCACTTTAATGATATTCACTTATACTTTTTAAAAACTGTCATTGTCATTCATGAATCAGCACAAATCTGCTAATTCATAACAATGTTTGACTAAAACATAGTTCTGAATCTCAATCTCACTGCTATTGTGGCTCTTGTTACTCTTTGTTGCTCTGTTCTTTTGGATATACTTGTATACTTTTAGTCTCAATTTATTTACTATTTAATAAAAACAAATTAGCTTTTTAAGTTTTCTGAATTCTAAAATCCATTTTTTCATATCCTGTTATGGTCTGAATTGTGTATGCACCAAATTCATGTGTTGAATGAGGTCCTAACCCCAACACTTCAGACCCACTCCAGTACCTTAGAATGTAACTGCATTTGGAGATAAGGTCCTTAAAGAGGTGACTACATTAGGGCCGAGCCCGTGGTGCACTCGGGAGAGTGCGGCGCTCGAGCTCCTGCCAAGGTTCGGATCCTGTCTGGGGATGGCCGGCACGCTCACTGGCTGAGCGCAGTGCGGCCGGTCACAAAAGGGACAAAAAAAAAAAAAAAAGAGGTGACTACATTAAACTAGGTTTTAAAAGGTGGGTCCTTGTGTATGACTGGGATCCGTGTAAGAGGAAATTTGGTCACACACAAAGAGACATCAGACTCTTGTGCACACAGAGGAAAACTACCGGTCCGGTATGGGCGCGACACTGAGGGTTGCGATCCATTGCTGGTCACGAAAAAAGAAAAAAAAGGGAAAAAAAAAAAAAAAAAAGAGGTGACTACATTAAACTAGGTTTTAAAAGGTGGGTCCTTGTGTATGACTGGGATCCGTGTAAGAGGAAATTTGGTCACACACAAAGAGACATCAGACTCTTGTGCACACAGAGGAAAACTACGTGAAGAAACAGTGCAAAGGCAAGCCAAGAATTGAGGCCTCAGAAAACCAACTCTGTCCATACTTTGATCCTGGACTTCCAGGCTCTGGAACTATAAAAAGTAAATTTCTGTTTTTAAGCCACCTAGTCTGTGAAATATTTTTACAGCAGGCCTAGAAAACCAATATAGATTCTAAATTATCTGTTCTAGGATTTTCTAAATTACGTGTGGAAAATATACACAATTTTATGTCATTTGTGTGGAAGGGCCAATGTGAACGTTTATGAGATGCTAATTGCAAACAATTAGGGATCCCATAAATATTCAAGTCCTAATAGTAGTTATGGGTATTTTATTTTTTAAACATTTGGTTTTTATGAATCCATCACATAGTTTACAAATTAAGAAAGTATGGTAAATTAGACTATTTTTCAAAGATGTTCACTTCCCTGCTTGTCTCCACAGAAGTATATAGTGCCCTGCCCACTTACATTGGGCTCAGTGACATGCCTTGATTTAACCAGTTGGATATTAACAAAAGTTATGCAAACAAAGGCTTGAAATGTGATTGTGCAATGGGGCACTTCTGAGTCTGCCCTGACTATGGGAAAAGTGCCCCTTTATCTTGGGCCCCAGAACATACTAACAGGAGCAGATCTGAGGTCAACTCACAGTAAGGAGCCAAGTCCACTTGACCCCCAGCACAAAGTTGAACTGAAGATGCATAAAAGAGAACAAATGACAGCTGTTTCAAGTCACTCAATTTTGAGGGGCTATACCATGCAACATTATTGAGGCTGTTGTTGACTTATATGCAAGTATTTTGGAAAGTTCATGGAAAGATTCATATTACCTTTTAATTTTGTTTTTCCACCAATTTTTGAAATAACTTCCTACAGAAATCATGGTTGTAATCAATAAAATAAAGAAAGAAGTTCGATTACAATCTAGATAGAATTTTTCAACAATTTCCAACAGAGTATTTAGGAATTCAATATTCTTGTCAAAAATTGAATTAAAAATATTATCACATAATTTCCACGCCAGAAATAACAGAAGCTAATGCTAGAATCTAATATTTCTTGAGCACTTACTGTGTGTTGGGCGAAGTGATAATCTCTGATCATTTTATTTAATCTCAACAACAAACTCAAGTGTGATGACTACCACATTTTGCAGATGCTCAGTGATTTTCACAGGGCCATGCAGCTAATATGTTGTGTAGCTGGAATTTAAACCCAGGCAATCTGCTTCCAGTGCCAGTACAATTAATTTTGTGGAATATCCAAATGTCACAGATTATATATACATTAAAGGTGATTTTATAAATTTATTTCCACTATAATACATACTATTTTGTATATAAGATTATGCTTTTATTATATATCCTACCATACAGAAGAATCTTAACCATTTTAAAAATGATTCTCTTATTTTATCCCTAAGTAGGATAAATATTTATAATTATACTCTCAGATTTTTGTCATTAATTATATTTCCTTGCACATCAACATAATAGCAAACAGAACTGATGGGGAATCGCCAGGCTAAACTGCTATCATAAAGCAAATTGATTTACCAGAGGTTTTGCTTTAATGGTGACATCAAACTGATAAAAATAGATTGAGTGAAAATATCACTTCTCTGTAGCCTTCTCCGTATCTCACAGGTGGGCTGTTCAAGAGTCATTACTGGACAAAGATGGATGTAGGGCATTTGTGTTAACAGAAATTATCAGAGTGCTGAAGTAGCTCTCAGAAAAACTGGGTGCTTAAATGCTTTTTATAACATTGGAGAAGGTTTTTGAAACAGGGGCTAAAAGAACCAAGACTGCTCTCAGATCATTAGAAGGCATCAGGGAAGCTCGGAAGTATAATAGTCCTTTTGATCTCTATAAATTCTTCCCAATTCCCACCTCACACATCAAATATCCAGAACCAGGTAAACAAAGTATATTGTTTCTAGAGAAATCCCAAAGTGTACCATGCTATAGACAGAGATATGGAACTATAAAACCTATGAAGTTCTCATACAGAATAGTACCAAGCATTAGCCAGTCACAGGCATGCCTGAAATCTAAAATCAAAACTGATGCTAAAAGTAGCCAAATCAAATTAGTTATTCTAAAGACCAGATTCACACATTAAAAGTAAGGAACTTGGTTTATTTTTATTGATCAGTAGTGTTCACCAGGATCTGAAATCAAATAATGGTTTGTCCTGAATTTTAAGGCACCATCTAGTTGAATGAGTTAATTGATTTTTATTTCCCTCTGTCATTTAACTTACATCCCACAAACTCATGTTACTCTCTGTAGTGTTGTTCAGAAGCATAGACGTTTTTTTTTCAGTTTGATTTTTCCAACTATGTGACATAGTAGGCTTTCAGCAATAATCAACTTCCAGAAGTATTTGGATAAGCTAGATGATATGGAGTCGTCTGTACATCCTTACAAAACAGCATCTAGCACTTCTTTAAATTTCATGATTTTAGCCAAGGCTACTTTAGTCTTAGATACATTCCATACAAACATCGAGCCTAGTCATTTACTATAAAATTGGTCATCTTGCTCTTTTCCCAGACCATTTAGAATTCTTATACTATTAACTTTCAATGACTAGACTATTGATTTCAAACCTCTATGGACAAGATGACTTTTCAGCTCTGTGATTCTAAAGCAGTGTGAATACACATAGTAGGTATATAACTAAGGAACTGCTAAAGCTAAAAATAATATGCAACCTTAAATAAAATTAATTAATATAATAATTGATAAAGTTCCATATTTTATTTAAATGGAGTAAACATCAAATGCTTTACATATTTTTATAATTATAGCAGTTATTACTACATTATTCAACAGTCTACCACTTTACTTTTTTATTTGACTCTTGTAAAATTCATAATTCCATGCTAAACTACTTGACACTACAGCACCTAGGATTATGTAAAAGAAAAAGAAACGCCATGCATTTTTTTTCCCATATGTAGAGTAACCAAGACACTTCTCAGCTGTTTGGAATTTCTCCAAAACATACAGCATATCATTATAGTCAGCAACAGTTAAAGCATATCTGAAAGGTGCATTTTCTGCTGATCATTTGACAGTCTGTTAAGCTGGTAGAAACTTTGCCTCTGTGGATCTTGAATCAACAGCTATAGATGTGTGTCACAGAGTTCAACAAGCCACTCTTCTTTTCAGATAAACCCCAGCACATTTGTGCATGTTCATAGACTGTAATGTACTTCTCATTCTCTTTTCCGTTCCTGATCTCTGGGATTTTTTTTTTTAATATATAAAAGGAACAGCACGACCCCATCTTAAAAATTGAAATATTCATTGATCTATGGCTATTCCTGTAATATCATTAGTGTTGGGGAATAATTCAAATTAAACAGTTTCCTATATATTCCATTTTCAAAAGATTTCATTTACTTTCTTTCAATGGTTTCCTCCTGTGCTGTTCTCACCATGCATTATTCATATGCAACCTCACAAATTGCTTCAAGTTCGAGCAGTGCTGGTATAAATCATAGGGCTATTTTCTCTGGAGGACTTCAGCCTTAAGCTCCACAACTTGTTTTAAAATGAGAACTGTGTTCAATTAAGTTGATTTGTTGGCTTCAAAAAATTAACTATCTTATATTGCCATTTGCAAGGAGAGAAGACTGAAGTTAGATTGCATGGTGTTGAATAATTTTAGAAGTAACTTATTTTCTATCTCAGTCTCTCATTGTATTATGGCTTCTAGATTTTTTCCTGTGCATTTATTTGTGGGTAGGTAATATTCCTGAGGATATAAATATAGCTATCAAAGCTTCCTTTCCCAAACTTTTGTATCTTGACTTTTGAATAGTTCCTTTATAAACAAACTGAAGTTAACATTTTGTTCTCTGCTTTCCAGGACATTTACTGAAGGCAGGGGGGAAGAGAAAGAGAGAGAGAAAAAGACAAGATAAACTAGTAGAAGTGCATGCACACTGAGAAATAAGACCCAGTATGGAGTAGGGCTATAAAAGTAGCGTTTTAAGAGTGATGTCTCTGAAAATGGCAGAGTAGAGAATCTCATTTCATGTCTCTCTAAAAGCAACCAATGAGCTGGCAAAAAAACATCAAAATCAATATTTGAGGAACTTTGGGATCCATCCATAAATTTACAGTAAACAGGAGGAAGGCTCAGTGAAAAAGAAAGCTGGATTAGAATACTTGTTGAACATCCTCCACACTCCAGGTCAGCAACCACACTTGTGGTGTAATGGATAGAGCTAGAGACAGTGTTATGGATCCTATTCTTAAATAATTGAGGTTGTGGGTCTCCACATATCTGATAACTCCCTCAGGAAGCAGTGCAAAGGCTTCCCTTTGTTTCAGCTGACTTGAAGCACCCCCAGGAACTAGATGAGATTGCTTTCCCTGTGGCTTTTGCCAGATGCATTTAAACTAATGGTGCTGGTCACAGCAGCTTGGGTCAAGGAATAACACTAGGAACTAGCTTACGATACCCTCAGGACACATTCGAACAACACATGGGTCAAAGAAGAAATGAAAAGGGAAATTAGAAAATATATTAAGACAAATAAAAATAAAATCAATATACCAAAACTTTTGAGATGCAGGGAAAGCAGTGCTCATTTGGAAATTTTTAGCTATAAATTCTTATATTAAAAAAAAGATTTTGAGTCACTATTTTAACTGTACACATCAAGGAACTATTAAAAGAAAAGGAAGTTAAGTCTAAGCTAGCATAAGGAAGGAAGATTAGAGTGCAGATAAGTGAAATGGAAAATAGAAAAAATCATGAAATCTTGTTTTTTGGAAGCAATCAGCAAAATTGGCAAATCTTAAGTAGATAAAGAAAGAGATAATATTCAAATTACTAAAATCAGAAAACAAAGTGAGGACATTAATGAAGGTCTTACAAAAATGAAAAGGATTATTAAAGAATATTATGAACAATTCTACACTGATAAATTAGATTATGTAGAAAAATGGAAGCACTCCTAGAAACACACAAACTACCAAAACTGACTCAAGAAGAAATAGAAACTTTTAAAAAGATCTACAAGTAAAGAAATTGAATCAGCAATCAAAAGCCTTCCCCCAAAGAAACACCAGGACCTGTGTTTTCACTGAATTCTCCTAAACATTTAAAGAATTAACACCAATCCTTCTCAAATTTTCTCAAAAGATATAAGAGGAGTGACTACTTCCTAACTCATTCTCTGAGGCCAGCATTACCCTGATATAAAAACATCACAAGAAAAGAAAACTAAAGATCAATATCATATATCAATAAAGATGCAAAAACTCCTCAACAAAATATTAGAAAACCAAATCTAACATGATATTAAGAGAATTATACACCATCATGATGAAGTGAGATTTCTTCCAGGAATGCAAAGGTGGTCGAACATATGAATGTGAATCAGTGCAATCCAGCACATTGATAGAATAAAGGAGGAAAGAAGCCATATGATCAGTAATGCAGAAAAGCATTTGACAACATTCAACACTCTTTCATGATAAAAAAAAAAGTCAACAAACTAGAAATTTTTTTAAAAACTTCATCAAATAATAAAGGAAATTTATGAAAAGTCCATAATTAATATTATACTCAATAGGGAAAAACTGAAAGCATCTGAGTAAGATCAGGAACAAGACAAGGATGTCTGCTTTTACCATTTCTATTCAACAGTAGACTAGATGTTTTAGCCAGAGCAATTATGCTAGAAAAAGAAATAAAAGGTATCCAAATTGAAAAAAAAAAAAAGATACCCAAATTGGAAAAAAGGGAGGAAAATTTATTCTAATTTTAGATTATATAATTCTATACATGGAAAACAAAAGGAAATGGACAAATCAAAAAATAAATAAATAAATAAAGATGGTAAATACATTCAGCAAAGTTGCAGGAAACAAGATCAACATTCAAAATCAGTTGTTTATCTACATATTAGCAATGAACAATTCAAAAATGAAATGAAGACAACAATTTCATTTAAAATAATATGAATAAGAATAAAATATTTATAAATAAATTTAATCAAGAAGGGAAAAGATTTGTACGTTGAAAACTACAAAACTTTACTGAAAAAAATTAAGAAGACATAAATAAATGGAAAGATACTCCATGTTAATGAATTGGAATACTCAGTATTGTTAAGACAGCAGTACTAATCAAATGGGACTACAAATTTAATAAAATTACTACTGAAATTCTAATAGCATTTCTATATAAAATTTTACAAAAGCTATCCGAAAATTTATATGGAATTGCAAGAAACCCTGAATAACCAAAACAATCTTGAAAAAGGACAAAATTGAAATATCCATTATTCCTGATTTTACAACTTACTACAAAGCTCTTGTAATTGGAACAATGTGCAATAAATAGATGAACAGACATGTAGACTTATGGAATAGAATTGGAAGTTAAGAAATAAACCCATATATGCACGATCAATTGATTTTCTACAAGAGTACCAAAATAATTCAATGGTGAAAGAATAGCATCTTTCACTAGTAATGCTGGGATATCCAGTTAGCAAAGAATAAAGTTAAAATCTTTCCTTACACCATATTCAAAAACCACTCAAAATGGATCAATGACATTAATGTAAAAGCCAAAACTATGAAACTCTTAGAAGAAAATATAGAAGTAGATAATCTTGGTTTTGGATTTGGCAAAGTATTCTTAGATATGACACCAAAAGCAAAAACAACAAAAATAAAAATAGACAAACTGGAGATCTTTAAAAATTGTGTTTCACATAACATTATTAAATAAGCAAAAAAAGGAAGCCAAAGAATAAGAGGTAATATTAGCAAACCATATCTCTAATAAGGATCTAGAATTCAAAATATGTATTAAAAATATCTCTTACAATTCAGCAATAACAAAAAGAGACAAATGATGCAATTAAAAATGGACAAATGAATAGAAATTTTCCCAAAGAAGACCTACAAGTTGCCAAATAGTATATGAAATGATGCTCAATATCATTAGTCATTGAAGAAATGCAAATAAAAACCACATCGAGGGACCATTATATAGCTGCTAGGATGGCTACAATTTAAAAAAAAAAAAGGAAAATAGGAAGTGTTGATGAGAACGCAGAGAAATTGAAACCCTAATACATTGCTGTTGGGAATGTTAAATGGCGCAGCCATTGCAGAAAACAGTTTGGCAGTTTTTCAAATATTAAACATAAATTTACCATATAATCCAACAATTTCATTCTGTAGTGGATTTAATTATGTCCCCCAAAATTCAATGAAGCTAGAATTGTGTCCCCTGTGTTTTATGTAGAAACAGCCCCTACTGTGACTATTAAGAGCGTGGAAAATCCTATTATGTTAACTGAAAGGTGGGGTCTTGAAGAGGTGGTTGGATTGTAGGACCCTGCCATAGTAAGTGGATTAAAAATGGTGGTCAGTGGCGTGGTTCTGAGAGCTTTAAAAGAAGAGGGGAGTCTGTCTTTTTCTCTCTCTGCTATCTCCACTTCCACCATCTTGCAATGTGAGACCCCTGGGTCACTGTTGCCACCAACTGATGGACTTTGGACTTCCCGGCCTCAGAAACTGTAAGCAATAATGTGATTTTTCTTTATAAATCACTCAATTTCAAGAATTTTGTTATAAGCAACAGTGGACTAATACACATTCCTAGGTTTATATCCAAGGAAAATTAAAACAGGTATTCAGACAAATAGTTGCACACAAATGTTTATAGCAGCACTATTTACAATAGCCAAAAAGTGGAAATAACTTACATGTCCGTCAACAGATGAGTGGACAAAGTGCTACATATACATACAATATATTATTCAGCCATAAAGAGCAATGAAATACAGATACATGATATGAAATTAATAAACCTTGAAAAAAATTCTGGTCAGTGAAAGAAACCAGACACAAAAGGTAACATATTGTACTCTTATGATTCCATGTATATAAAATATCTAAAATAGGTAAATTTACAACGATAGAAAGCAAACTAGTTGTTGTTAGTAGATGGGTGGAGGAAGGAATGGGGAATGACTGCTTAATAGGCACAGGGTTTCCTTGTGGAGTGATAAAAATGCCTTGGAACTTTATGGAGGTGATGGTTACACAGCATTGTAAATGAACTAAACACCGCTGAGTTGCAAACTTTAAAATAGTTAATGGTTAGTTTTGTTTTTTACTCACAAAAAGATAAATAAAAGTAGCTCTTTATCAATGTCAAGCAAAACATTGGTCCAGGAAGGTGATTGGACCAGTTGTTTGGTGAGTTCAAATTGTGAATGGATTGAGGAAGTTTGAACAATCACTATTTACCAATTTACTCATGTAATGCTAGAGGCAGAAAAAATAAATAAATTTGGATGTGAAGAGGAGGGTCATTGTTTCAGTGGACCAGAGAGACTATTAGGCAGAATCTGCAGGATCTGTTGACTTGGATCCTGGAAATAAAATTAGTAAAGTAATAAAATTTATATAGAATTTAACAGAAAAAATAATTGATAGCTTCACACAAACTTATTTGATGGAACCAGTGGTGTGCTTGAACCAGCTTGAGAAAAAGAACTTATATTTTTCTAAGCAATCTAAAAGGTGGTAGTTATAATACAAACACTTTAAAAAATTCAATCATGTAAACTTAAAGTTAAATAAATTAAATTAAAATGAAAACATAACTCAAAACTCATTTCTATATTTTACTGTATTTTATTACTATCTATGCTCTTGAGATTACTTATGTATAATGTATCCTCATGGTTTAAATGTTATGTGATACTGTGTTACTGCTCATATCTTCCTGGTTCTACATCAAAGAATATTTCTTTGACCATGGTTGGATATTTAAACACTGGAAATAAGCAAACATTACAAATGAAAAATTTGATCTACTGTCTTGTTGATCAGACTGAAAAATAATACAGAAAATGTTAATAATGTAGACAAAACTTAAGTGTGTTGTGTCTACAGCTATTACTTTATGAATAGCCAAAAAAATAAACAAACATACTTACAGCATTCAAAAACAATTATTCAGTTAAGGATTCACTCACATTAATGGCAAACAAGAGATGTTCCAACTTACATCTTCATAATTTCACTGTTGCCGTATATGTTAATAACATAAGCAAAACTATCAACCAACACTACTATCAGAACTACACTCATTCATCAAATGCAACCATAGTTGGCACTGGCTGGGTGCAGAATAATATGGTAAAAATCAACAAAAGCATGCTATGATACTTTTCTACATGTATCCGTTGGCTATGGAATTTACAATGAAGAGCATTGTATATTTTAGTAGTATTTGTAAACTGCGTATTGCACTTTCTTAATATTAGTAAAATTTGTAATTATGCTATTTTTAACCCATTGAGGAGCCAGTTGTAAAGTATTTACTGGCAAAACATTGGAATAAGCACTCTTAATTTTGGAATGCCCTGCCTTTCCTCTCAGGAGTTAAGAGAAGAGCTTTCATTAATGGGTGGAGGTTTCCTCTGTGAAGTCAGAGACTGAAACTTGTCTTCATGTGAAAGCCCTTAGAAACCTTCTCAACTAGGAATGATTCTGCATTAGCCACCCTCTCTGATTATCAACACTAAAATTTGATAGTGACCTCGTTATACATTATCCAACTTGAGGGCAGAATATCTACATAAATTATTTGGTATTTTTCTTCTGCACATGAGATTTGTTTCTTCTGCATCATTTACTTATTGAATTATTCAATCATTTATATCAATATGTACTCATGAATATTTATTTTATACTTTGAGTTATAATCCAGTACTACTTTATTTATTTTTTTATTTTTGTTTAAATTGTTCCAGCTCTGAACATTGGGAGCTTTCAGTTGGCTTTTGTATCCCTTTGATGTACCTCTATTGACACAGGGTTTTTGCTTCTGTTTTTTGAATGCTGTTTCACTTTGTAGCACTACAAGATATTTCACGTTCATTTTGTATGTATCCTGTCCCATACCAAAATTAGTCATTTATCCAAGAAGCCTTAAGTACTTTTATTGGTAAATGTTATTGGAACCCAAGATCAGGGCTTTAGGTGTGTTTGTTGTTTCTGAGTGTTGTTGCTTCCAAGACAACAAGGAATTATGTGTTATACTTACCCATGTATATATACATATTTATAAATATTTTTATATGTAACCATTTGTATCCATATTAAGCTAAACATGATTTCCTGCTGGTATCTCCAATTTAACTTCATTATCACATTCTAGCCTCTTCTCATTTCTTATCTGTAAACTTCCACTCCAACTGTGAGAAACCTGACTCCCACCATCTGCCATCTACTTAGGCATATTTCAGTTTCAATACACATGAATAGCAATATCAAAACCAATACATCATGGGAAAAAACTTTATTAACTACAGACAAAAACTTCACTCATTTCTGAAGTTACGTAATTGGCACCTTTTCCTTTACCCTCTTCAACATAGCTGTGTCAGACATTTAAAATATAATTAGATTGTTTTGTCACTTTCTTCAAATCAAATGGGATTCTCCCAAATCCTAATTCATTATTTATTAAATTTTCATACATTAAGATTTTTCCTTTATGCTCTAAAATTCTGTAGGTTTTGGCAAATACATAATATTATGTATTGGCCATTACAGTATCATACAGAATAATTTTACCACCTGAAACAATTCCCTGTGCCTCCAATATTCAACCCTTTCCTCTCCCCACTGGCAACCACTTATCTGTTTGTCATGTCTTCAGTTTTGCCATTCCCAAAATGTCACATAAATAGAATCAAACAATGTATAGCCCTTTCATATTGGTTTCTTTTACTTACAAATATACGTTTAAGACTCATCTATCTCTTCTTGGAGCTTACTAGTTCATTTATTTTTATCAATGAAAAATATTCCATTGTATGGTTGTACCACAGATGATATCTATCCACTCACTCATTGAAGGACTTCTTGGTTGTTTCCAGTTTTTGCCTATTATGAATAAAGCTGATATTAATATTCATGTTTTAAGTTTTTGCCTGTACATAAGTTTTCAAATGGTTGGATAAATATTTAGAACAACAATTACTGTGTTGGGCTACGCCCGGGCCACCAGCCATTTTGGGAAAGTACCTCAGCCATTTTAAACTTGCTTCGGGCTGATTCTGGGAAACCGAAACTTAAGTGAAGAAACTTAAAAGAACTAACTTCCGGGTTACGGTGACTCTGCACTTTTTTCCCGCCTGCCCTGTCCTCACCCCTCCTCCCGGGTAGCAGTGTGTCAACTCCCTATTGGATAAGAGCTCCCCCGCCCCTGGTACCTTATAAAAACCCCTGCTTGCTGTAATAAACAGAGTTCCGGCTTTGACCGCTCTCCTGGCTCGGTGTTCTTTCTTTGTCCCCGGGGCCGAAGTGCAGAGGGGATCGGGCCTGCGACACTCATCATCCCGCTCAGCCCCACAAGAGGTTACCGCCGGCTGGTCCGGGGTCCCTTCCCGCCCTGTGTTGTTGGTCCCCGGTGGCGAGGAACCAACATTACTGGATATGGTAAGACTATGTAAACATAGTCTTTGTAAGAAACTGTCAAAAGAGTGGCTTTACCATTTGCAATGACAACCACCAATAAAGGAGTTACTGTGTTACTCTGTTAACACTGTATGTTCGCCAGCTATTGGTATTATCAATTTGTTGGATTTTAGAAGTTGTATTGGTATGTCACTTTTTAAAATTTGCAGTTCTCTACTTATAAACAATGTTGAACATATTTTTATATTCTTATTTTCTATCTGTATGTCTTCTTTGGTGACATGTCTATTCAGATTTCTTGCCTATTTTTTAATTGTGGTGCTATTTTTATATTGTTGAGTTTTAAATATCCTTGACATATTGCAGATACCAGTATCAAATGTGTGTTTTTCAAATAATTTTTCTCATTTTATGGGTTTTCTTTTGATTTTTGTAACAGTGTATTTCACATAGCAGAAGTTTTGAATTTTAATAAAGTACAACTTCTTATGTATTTTTTGTTTGTTTTTGGATAGTGCTTTAGCATTATATATAAAGCTTATTGCCAAACCTTGTGACCTATACAGGAACAAGGGTAAGAATTATAACAGACTTCTCATCAGAAACCATGCTAACAAGAATAAAATGAAATACTAAAAGTTTTGGAAAAACTTTTAATATTGACTTGGAATCCTATAGCCCATTTCTTAGTCTTTTCCTTGCTTTCATTGTTATTTTTCAAGAGGGCAATTAAGTGCTCCAAGTCCTACCATCTTATCTTAAGTAGTGCATTAGGAAACTTCATGACAGAACTTTAAGTTACTTTGCATATGTACTTTACGATTTTGCTGAGGAAGTTCTCTTGGGCCAGACCCTTAGACTCTGAAAGTGAATCAATATGTTCTAGGATAATGTCTTTGTACTTAACTGACTATGGCATTATAAAACCAGAAATTTTACTGTGCACAATATGGCAGATCTAATAATTTTGGTACCATTACATACCAACTCTATCTTTTAGGGTAGTGGTTGCTTTTCCCAATGATGGTTATGCATCTTGCTTCTGATGGTATTCACTAGGATTATGATTTCTCTATTACATATTACAAAAATTAATTTATACATTTTATCTGATCTAATTCTTAAAACAATCACAGGCAATATTCCTAGTTTGCAAACGGTGAATGAGAACACTGGCTACTGAATACAAAATTCATGTCCTGCCAACACAGAAGTCTATTGCCCATTTGTGTTTGTATCGTTACAAGGCAGCTAAAATACCTGTATATTCAAGTGGAGGGGATTAGTTAACATGAATAAAATAGTACAGTTTTCTTTTTTCTTTAACTACTAATGAAAAAATGACCATGAATTTACTTCATAAAAATCTATAAAAAGTCATCTATTTTTATTAGGAATAAAACTTCTTCAACTCCTTCAACTCAATTTTTCAAAAATTTTACTTTTCTTTTTGAAAAGGGTTTAATGAATTTACAGAATATCTTATTGTCTACATCTGTGGGATTATTTTGATTTCACATTTTTCATTCCTTTGCCAATATATACTTGTATTTGGTCTCAGCCTTCTTGTTCCTGACTCAGAGATCCTAAAATTCTTCTAATTTCCTAACTAATGGGGGTGATAGGGACATCTTACACAGAGCTCCTAAATGCCTGGGAATTTCCTGGGTGATTGGAGCATCTGTTGTTCTAATGCAGCAACTCTTGGTGGGCTCTTCGATAGCTTCAGAATGGGGGCTGATTATAAGAAGCACCAAACTGTGATTAGGAGCTTAAAACTCTCAGCCCTCCTCCCCATTCTCCAGGGAGGGCAGGGGGACTAGAGATTGAGTTCATAATTGATCGTGACTATATAATGAAGCCTCCAGATACAGTCTCTAAACTATGAAGTTCAGAGAACTTTCACGTTGGTGAACACATCCACATGCTGGGAGGTGGTACAGACCAACTCCTTGGGGACAGAAGCTTCTGTTCTCAGGACCCTTCAGATCTTACCCTATATACCTCTTCATCTAGCTTTTCCTTGGCACTTTTATAATATCCTTTATAATAAAATAATAAATGTACGTAAATGTTTCCCAAAGTTTTGTAAATCATTATAGCAAATTGTCAAACCTGAAGAAGAGGTGGCAAGGACCCCAGTTTATAGCTGGTATAGATGACAAGCTGGGACTTGCAATTGCTGTCTGAAGTGTGAGGTAGCATTCTTAACCTGTGGGGTCTTTACTAACTCCAGGTAGTGCCAAAATTGAATTGTGGAACACCCAGTTAATGTCTAGAGAGTTAGAAAATTGGTTAGTGTGGGAAAACCTCACACACATTTGTAGAAACTGTTTTTTCCTTTAATTCTCTACTATGTAAGATTTTCAAATAGATTATATAATCCCTGCCCTACTTCATAGAATGTTATGGAATGATTTCAATGAGCATGAAGATAGTTAGATTAAATTATATATAACATCATTTATAGTAGATAAGACAGGCATTTTTTTTCTGGTTTTTGTTTGTTTGTTTGTTTGTTTTTTGTTTTCCTTTATCTTGTCCACAGAATTTTGAGTTTTGAGTATCCCAAAGGCTAGAATTTGGTTATTAGAGCCAGATATTATTTATTGTCCAGAACTGAACTTGAGAAGCAAACATACTTTTTGGGATAACAGAACACTTTAAATCCTGGTAGGGAGAAGCCAGAACAAGCTGCCTTCCTTTTCTTTTTCTATTCCTGTTACTCATGGCTTCTTTCATTTTGTATATTTCTCATGTTCTTTTAAAACTTCCTATTGATTCTTTCCCTGAAATATTTATTTTTTCCCAATTTTATGCTTGGCTATCTCCAACTGCAGTGGATTGAATGCCCCCCCAGAGTCACTGAAGCTTAATCTCCACTGTAACTGTTGAGGGCGGGAAACCCTATTATGGTAATTGAGGAGTGGAGCCTGAATGAGGTGATTAGATTCTAGGGCAATGCTGTACTGTATGGATTAATAATGGTGATCTGGGACATGGTGCTGAGGGTTTTGAAAGGAGAGTACATGAGAGTTTTTCTCTCTCTGGTCTGCCATTCTGCCATGTGATGCCTGCATTACTGTCAACACCAAAGCCTTCACCAGATGTGTTCTCTGGGCTTTGGACTTCCCAGCCTCTGAAACGGTAAGCAATTCATTTTGTTTTCTCACAAATTACTCAGTTTCAAGTATTTTGTTATAAGCAACAGAAATGGACTAATACACCAACTCAACTCTGTATTATTGGCTCTTCCTCAAGAAACATCTTTGACACACCAATCTAAATCTCATAATGAATCTTTATTTTTCCTTAATAAAACTCTTAATAATTTTTAATAATAAGATGGCTTTGATAATTTTTTGTGGGAGGGGCGTTTCCTCACCATTAAAGTTTAAACTCTAGAAAAGAAAATCATGTATGAGAGGTCTTCAAAAAGTTCATGGAAATAATCATATCATCTTTTAATTCTAGTTTTCCATAAACTTTCTGAAGTACCCTTTTGTGTGTGTATATATACATATGTGTTTGAATATACAGTCATCACTTGATATCTGCAGGGGATTGGTTCCAGGATCCCTCACATACACCCACATCCTCAATACTGAGGTCCCACAGTCAGCCCTGCAAAATCCACATATAGGAAATGTCTGCCCTCTGTATAAGTGGGTTTCACATTCCATGAATGCTGTCTTTTTGATCCAAAGTTGGTTGAAAAAAATCCTGGTTATAAGTGGACCTGTGCAGTTCAAACCCCTGTTGTTCAATGGTCAACTGTACATGCATAATCTACATATATGTATGTATTATCTAGTATGCATATATTTGTGTGGATGTGTGTGTGTGTGTGTGTGTGTATATATATATATATATATATATATATATATATATATATATATATATATATATGTTTGTGTGCACAAATATATGACACCAGCAGTTTTGAACTGCTGAAAATTCTGTGGATAAGATAAAATACAAAAAGTATGCATTATATACAATTAAATGCATCAGACAAGTCTAGTAATGATGAGAAATCAGAAATGACATATATAATATGCATCATTAAATCAGTTGTCTGATGGACCTTTTTCTGCTGTCTGGTAGGCAGATGAGCTAGAGAATCAGGGAAAACAGATGTATGGAAAAGGAAAGCCAACTTTTAACCCCTATTTAGTCATAGTAAAACATTAAAAGAAAATGCTGAAAGAGAATAGACGGTGACTCTGTTTATATAGATAAGTATGCAAACACACATGTATATTATAGGTCGTAATTTTATTAATCTGCTTTGCTAGAAAAGGAAAAACAGAAAAGATATCATTTGTCTCAGGTGAGACCTATATTCTAGAGTACTACCACCTGATCCTTTTCCTACAAAAAAGCACTTGCAGGTAAAATATCCTCTCCAGCTGTGAAGGATAAAGTGGAAGATTATGATGCCCTAGAATCTCGTTTGTGCTGTGTGCATGTGGGTACAGCAAGGTGCTGGAACAGGAAAGAGGCACAGGGAAAGCAGGAAGCACAGAATCTGTAAGGGAGGTAAAAAAAAAAAAAAAAAGGCAGCACTCAAATTTTTGGTTGGAAGTAAAAACTCTGAAATTAGCAATATGTGTTATGTTTAACTGAATCCTCAGCTTAAATCTTTTTATAAAACATATGCTGGTTCTACAGTCCAAATGATAGTTTTGCAGATAAATATTGAGAGCTTCTTAACTTCTTTGGTGAAAGCTAACTGCATTTCATTTAATGGGACTACAATAGATTAAATATTTTGAAAAAGAGAAAGAAGAATCACACATTACTGAGGCACACTATTTTGCACTTAAGCTTAGTATTATCTACAGGTGTCAATATTGATAAAACTGCACAAAATAATGTGTGTGTGTGTGTGTGTGTGTGTGTATATATATATATATATATATATATATATATATATATATATATATATATGTTTGTGTGCACAAATATATGACACCAGCAGTTTTGAACTGCTGAAAATTCTGTGGATAAGATAAAATACAAAAAGTATGCATTATATACAATTAAATGCATCAGACAAGTCTAGTAATGATGAGAAATCAGAAATGACATATATAATATGCATCATTAAATCAGTTGTCTGATGGACCTTTTTCTGCTGTCTGGTAGGCAGATGAGCTAGAGAATCAGGGAAAACAGATGTATGGAAAAGGAAAGCCAACTTTTAACCCCTATTTAGTCATAGTAAAACATTAAAAGAAAATGCTGAAAGAGAATAGACGGTGACTCTGTTTATATAGATAAGTATGCAAACACACATGTATATTATAGGTCGTAATTTTATTAATCTGCTTTGCTAGAAAAGGAAAAACAGAAAAGATATCATTTGTCTCAGGTGAGACCTATATTCTAGAGTACTACCACCTGATCCTTTTCCTACAAAAAAGCACTTGCAGGTAAAATATCCTCTCCAGCTGTGAAGGATAAAGTGGAAGATTATGATGCCCTAGAATCTCGTTTGTGCTGTGTGCATGTGGGTACAGCAAGGTGCTGGAACAGGAAAGAGGCACAGGGAAAGCAGGAAGCACAGAATCTGTAAGGGAGGTAAAAAAAAAAAAAAAAAGGCAGCACTCAAATTTTTGGTTGGAAGTAAAAACTCTGAAATTAGCAATATGTGTTATGTTTAACTGAATCCTCAGCTTAAATCTTTTTATAAAACATATGCTGGTTCTACAGTCCAAATGATAGTTTTGCAGATAAATATTGAGAGCTTCTTAACTTCTTTGGTGAAAGCTAACTGCATTTCATTTAATGGGACTACAATAGATTAAATATTTTGAAAAAGAGAAAGAAGAATCACACATTACTGAGGCACACTATTTTGCACTTAAGCTTAGTATTATCTACAGGTGTCAATATTGATAAAACTGCACAAAATAATTATTGTCAGAAGAGGAAAAATCTCTCCAGGTTTTCACTAGATAGATGGACTTTAAAACCTATTCACTTCTTTCAAATCATAAACATGGAGATTAAAATTGTGATGTTTTCCTCCCTCTGTAGCCAATTGTAAAAATATGCATTTGTTTGTCTTATTCATACAATGTGGGATGGGAAAACTCTGGTTAACATGTACTGATTATATAGTAAGACATTCTGCCTCCATTTAAACAAGAGAATAAAGTTAAGTCATTTCCCAAAGACATCCAGAGTGATTAAATTAGAAACAACTTGGATAGACATGTAACAGTCATTTGCCTCCATCAGAAAATGAGGGAGGAGGTTAGTCCAGAGAAATGGTTGGTCCAGAGCAGACAGGGAATTCCAGAAAGAATAGTTTACTTTTAAATACAGTTATGAAAGCAAAACAGCATGGGACCAAATGCATTTCCACTATTCTTTTTAGGACACAGACTTACTTTGGAGTAGTAAAGTTGTTCCAACATTTTGACAATGGAATTTTGATTACTTTTCTTATAAGTCAGAAGCTCTAATAGAGATTTGAAGCTTACAAAAATTGGAAAAAATCTATAGTCAAAAATAATATATTTTAGTACATAAAATATTTCATTTATATTTATTTTGTTTTTTGCCTTATATCATATTAGAAAGTTTATAAAAATTAATAGCAAATTAATTACTTTCTATTTTAGCTATAATAAATATAAAGTTATATTTCCTTATATAATGCTAGTGAGCAGAATGTGGGTATAGCTTGGGTGTTAAATATCCATGCTCCAAAGAGTCAAATTTTAAGCTAAACTGTACCACCCATTATCACAGCCCAGTACTACAATCACCACCTGGTAACAGAAAGTAGCTGGCAATGGAATTTGTACACAAAAAACTCTTTGAGTTGCATTTTAGAACCTCAGTCTTTGAAAGAAACATCACGTTTTCGTCATCTCTTTAAGATTATTCAAACTCTGAACAATGCAGTTTTTCTCAGGTTAATCTGATACTGGAGGAGAGGTCTAGAGAGGTCAGATAGCAGACCTCAACCCACCCCATCTTTTACCAGGTTCTTGACCCTGCCACGTGAAAGAATTCAAGAGCAAAGTCACAGTAGAAAGTGAAACAGTTTATTGCAAAGAATAAGAAATTCAGACTTCACAGGGAAAGTGTGGACTGGCTCAAGAGAGTGAGCACAGCTGCAGCAAGTTTAATACAAAAGTAAGAAATACACACTTTACAAAGTTCAGGCTGGCTCCAGAGCAAATAACAGCCCATTGAAGTCAAGTTTAACACAAAAAGTGAGAAATACACACCTCACAGGAGTAGTATTTGGTTGGCTCCACAGAGAGTGAGCAGCAGCCTCTCCTTCCTGGATTCAACTTTTATTGCTTGGCTATCTAAACATATTCATACTATCTAATGAATATTCAACTAAAGGGGTGTTTCCCTGTTGTGTAACAGGTAGTGAAACATAACCTCACGCATGCTCTGTTGGTCTCTTTGGAGCATGCTCATTGATCAAATTCCACTGAGTACACTTAAAATATGCTAGGTGCTCTCTAGTGCCTCCTGTGGAAGGTCATTCATAGGATAAACTCCTTTCTACTGAGCATGCTCAGCCACTGGAATTACATAAGTCTGCCTCCTGCTGGTCTCCATCTCCACATGTTGGTGCCAAAAATAGGTGCAATAAGCAACAGTAGCTCAGGACTCAGAGAAGGGGCCTGAGTCTTAGGGGAGTGATTTGAGACCCAGGCGAGTGGCCTGAAACTCAGAAGAGTGGCATGATACCTGAACCCAAGGAGATTGAGCACCTCCTATCTCAAATCTGTTTACTTTACTTCCTCAAATATTTATTGTATACCTAATGATGTGCCAAGTACTGTGTTCTATCTACATTCTCATTGTTCTTCAACTGTAAGAGCTACTTCATGAAGAGAAGCAACCTTATCCAATAGGAGATGTGATAGCATAGGTGAATATATTAAGGAACATTAACATAATAGGATAATAACAATAGCTAACCTTTTTGTTAAGTGCTTTCTGTGTGCCAGACATGATTATAAGTTCTTCATATCTACTAACCTATTTAATTATGACAATAGCTGTATCAGGTAACTAAAACATACAGAGGTTAAATAACTTGCCCATTTACCTACAAAGTGGCAGAACTGGGATTCAAACTTGGTCAGCTTGGCCTCAGACCTTGGCGTCATAAACCCTATGGTATAGTCTACTCATGCTTCAGAAATTAGACAAAAGCCTTGGCGTAATACTTTGAATTTAACATTGATACACTGCGATTGGAATACAGTTGAACCTACACAAAGAATAAGAACTTTCCAAAAGATAACTCACATCTTTGAAGATATATTTCAGTACGAAAGAAAGAGAGAAAGAGAGGAAGGAAGGAAGGAAGGAAGGAAGGAAAAGATCTGACTTACTATATAGAATCTTAAAAAAATGGAGGGTGAAGAAAAGAAAGTGGTGAAGAGCCCAGCTTATATCAAGGAAGTAGGCCACCCTCTATTGCTTCTATTGCATTTCTGATGTCAAAGAATAAAAAGAGAGGGAAAAAATGCAAAGCCAAGTTTATTAACTTACCTCTAGTGAAGCAATTCATTGAGTGGTTCATTGATGGGAAAAGGCAGGATTTTAAGTCATAGCAAGCAAGATGGTGATCAAGATAGTGACACTAACAATTGAAAACTACAGATGCTCCTTGATTTACAATGGGTTTATGTCTGGATAAGCCCATCACAAATTAAAAATATCAAGTCAAAAGTGCAATTAATGCTGGCAAAATAGTAGATGGTCCCTGATTATAACAGTTCGACCTATGATTTTTTGACTTTATGATGGTTTGAAGGCATATGCATTCAGTAGAAACTGTCATCCTGCTGTAAGCCATAAAAAGCTCTTCCATATGCAGTCAGGCTATGTCCCCATAAATCTGTCACAAAATCAAAAAATCACTAGTTTGAACCATGCTAAGTCAGGGCCCATCTGTAGTGTTCACTTGGGACAAAACAGGTACACAGGTCTGTGTTCAGTTGATTAAAACAAGTCCCATTATTTACTCATCAAGAAAATATCTCCAGATATTCAACAGTCTGCTGTACTGAGTTTGTTGAGAGTTCGTAGTATTTCTTCAGCTTCAGTTGGTTAGATCCAGGTGTGATGAAATACAATACTCATTCTTATATCATTTAGGCAAGTGCTATTGTAAGCAGAAAATTTCCTTCCACATTCTTGTAGTGTTACAGAGAACTGACATAACCTTAACGTGAAGTGAACGTCTTTCACTGCTGGCAGATTTTAATGACAGATGTCCATTTATACAAGCAAATCATTTCTACTTCTAAGTCTTCCTGAAGAAACAGAACTGCAGGTATTTCCTCAGATTATATAATTGCGTATTTACCCCTAGTCTTATCAATTCATTGTTCATTCAACCATTCTTTCACTCAACACATGAAAAACATGGTGGTAAGAGCAGGTGGAACACACAATGCGTGATCTCATTCTTACCGTTCAATTTTGTTAATTTAACTTATTTAACTCTTTTCACTTAACCTTTAGAAAACAGGGTACTAGGACTGGAAAAATAAAAGCATATAAGATAAACTATCTCTGTCATCAGAATGAATGTCTTTAAGGAAGGGAGGCAGAGTGGAAAATGATCATTTAGAGGCTATTATTATAACATAGACATAGGGTGAGAATAAAATGGAATATAGAGGAAGAACATTAAATAGAGAATAAGTGAGAGCTCAGGGAAAACTCCCTTGAAGAGGAAATGCTTAAACTCAGGGTGTTCTTCCATGAGCAGAAGTTAGATGAGAAGGAAGAAAATAATAGTGCATATAAAAATAAATAGATAGATAGATGATAGATAGATAGATAGATAGATAGATAGATAGATAGATAGATAGATAGATAGATAAGGGAAATAATTTAGTATTTGTTCTATTATTCATGTAGGTGATGTGGGAATTTTTTTATAAAATAATTTCACCTAATAAATGTGGAAGGCATAAAAAATTAGAAACTCACCATTTGCAGTTACTAATGGAATAATGAATCTGGCATTATTGTCTGCATAAATTTGTCATGAGAAAGAATACAGGAACTATCAAGCTAATCATACGCAAAAACACTGGTCAAACTTAACATCAATCAATCAAATAAAAGAGAGACAACTAGATACTTTGTGCCTCCTGTTGTATTTTAAAAAACAAAACAAAACACAGCATTACATATGAATATCTTTAAGAATAAAAAAGAGGGGTAAACTTCACCTAACCAAGCTCTGGATCTTATTTTATTGCCACTTTTTAAGAAATACAGGGACTTGATGCCTAATCTGAATTTGAATCCCAGTTCCACCACTTTTATATACATGCTTAAGAAATAACGTCATTCCGTACTTTGGTTTTCTGATATGTAAAATGGAATAACAGTAGTAACTGAAATGCACAGTGTCATCTGGGGTTGTCATGAAAAGTCAATTCAAGTGAAGGTCTTGCAAAACTATTGTTCAAAAATAAATTATGTGATCAATGATTACCTAGTATTGCTATCGCTTTATTGTTATTAAAAGTCAGCTAACCTCATAGAATTTATAGTGTAATTAGAGCCAGAGGAGTACACTGGCAATTTGAATAGAACTTGAAGGTTCCTATGAGAACAATAAATGAACAAAAAGTAAATATACAGTATATTCTCATTATGTACTATTTCTCTTAATTCCCTCAGTTATGAAGTTGAAGATATAAAATTTGCTATAGTGAGAAAAAAATCACTAAAGCATTGACAGTTTATAATATCATTCCCTAATGAAATACCTCCCTCTCTCCCTTGCCAGCCACTCAGCAGCACTGAGCATCCCAGCTCCTCTCCAGTTCATTATTGATAACTCTGTTCACTTACTGTTGTGTTCTGTAAATATTAGTCAATGCAACACAAGTACAATTCAAATTAATTAAAAAGTAAAAGTGCATGTCTTGCAAGAATCACATTTTCGCCACGTAAATAAAATTACTCTTGTAGATTATTCTAGTCAGATACAAAGCAAATGAAGACCACACAAGGGACATAAGCTATGTTTTTATTTTTCAGTTTTATTGATATATAAATTACCTATGATCCCCCCATCCCACTCCATCTCCACCACCACAACCATCACCTCCACCATTTCCTATGAAATTTTAATTCCAGTGTTAAGTGGATTTACTTTAAATATCTTTTTTTCTTTACTAAGCATCCTTGATCATCAGGACCTCCTGTGAGTGCCTTTTCCAGATATAGTAGGTGGCACGAGCTCACTTAAGAAACTTGACTCACATTTGGAGGGCCAGATATGGCTTTCTAGAGAATTCTTGAGTGTTATGCTAAAGAGCAATGCTGATTTTTAAGCATGGGCATTACATAATCAGATTTCTGTAATGAAAAGTGCACTTATGAGACACTGCTTATGCCTGTCTCTAAGCTCACCTCCAGCCATTGGTGCAGCAAACAGCTTTGAACAAGTGTAACAGACAATACCTTGCCTCAGTTTCACTGCATCACCTGCCTTCTACCCTGGGGTCTAGCCAAACCACTAAGTTCTCATGCATGCATAAACCTGGATGTGCTAGAGAGTGAACACTCTTAGACTAGCACTTGACCGAAAAGGGTAAGAAATGGTGAATAAATGCTCCTCTTTTCTATGTTTCAAGAAG
Source organism: Galeopterus variegatus (assembly GCF_000696425.1). NCBI lineage: Eukaryota > Metazoa > Chordata > Mammalia > Dermoptera > Cynocephalidae > Galeopterus > Galeopterus variegatus. The sequence continues at coordinate 364,124 of NW_007726386.1, read as the reverse complement.
ACAATTTTGAGGCCTTCAGAGGATCATATGGTGGTGACCAGCTAGATAACTTACCTTTTCCTTGGCTTTTCTTACTTGCATTTTTCATTCTTTTCATCTGAAATCATGTCACCAAATTAACTCCCTGCATCGGAGCACTTTTCTCAAGGAATACTCTGAAGGGAGCACATGGAGAGGGATAGGCAGCATCTAACAGAATTCCGATAGAGAAAATATAAGGTGGCAGGCATTGATTTTCATAATTCAGGAAAGATGTGAAAAAGCGTAAACAAAGGTCATAAAATAGCTATGGAGAGATGGGATGATTTTTAAGAGTTATGAATGAGATAGAACCTGTAGGACTTAGCTGACTAGACCTAGGGTGCCAGAGGGAACATGGAGTCTAAAAGGCCTTAGAGAACATCGAGATGTTTGGGCACATCATGAAAAACAGTAAAGGGTGCTTTGGTGAAAAGCCAATGAGTTCATTCTGAACACGTTAATTTTGTGGTCACAGTATGTTATCTATGTAAAAACATTAGAAGGCATTTGCATATGAGGAGTTGGAACTCAACTGAGGTCTAGATTAGAAAGACCTGTTTAGAAGATATCAACATATACAGTAGTTGGAACTATTTGAGTAGAGGAAGTTATTCACAAAATATACAGACTAAGATGAGCACAGAGTCAATGACTGGAATTTGGGGAATAAAATCAGGAAGAGAAGAAGAGGAGCTGAACAACAGAATGGAAGAAAAATTACAAGGAGTTACCTTTTGCTGCAATAAAATTAAACCAGATATCACAAAAAAGAAAATAGTACTCAAAAATGAAAAGAGTTTACATAACTAAAGAAAATATAGTTAGGACTTGAATGAGTCAAGAAAACTAAGAAATCTAGATTCATATCATGGATGATTTCAATAAATCCACCTGACAAAAACATAGTTTTATTTTTGTGAGCAAATCATATTTGAGCATTTTAGATCAAATAGTTATATTAAAGTTTTTAGCAACACTGACTGGTGAAATACTTTATTTGATAATACATTCACGAGTCATAATAAAAACATTCATCCCCATTGTATTGATGTGAATGTGTTATACAGCTGAGGTTTTAGTTTCTGGTTTTGGTGGGGTTTGGAAGGGCTTGAAGAGAAAAAAGGTGAATTATGTAATTACTATGATGAGAAAGTCTTGAATAAAAAGAATAATAATCATAACTCTATTCACCAGTGCAACCAACCTTCATCAGTGGCATGTTTGATTTCCACTAGTAATGCAGTAGAACAAGTATTTTAATTAATCCTGAAGCAATTTAATAGAAAAACCACCCTTGCTATTAGGCAATTTTCTGTAAGAAAATTACCTTTACAAAAAGAATCTTTGTAATTGGACTATATAACTTCATTTTAATCTCTATAACTGCTTGAGCACATTATTTCAAATATAAATACACCATTGTTTTAAAATTCAAAACTTGTCATGTATACTTATTGAATATTTTGACAGCACCAACTTGACAAAAATATTATTGAATTATAAGAAGAATAGTGATAAAGCAAAGTTTTTGCATGTTTATTTTTATCATGAAAAAATGCCTTTTTTAGAAAATAATTTGTTTTTGTTCAATATCAAAACATGTCAAAGCTTTTATGATAAAACTTCCACTTATTTTTAATGCAGTATTTGATAGCAGTACTAACAGAATAACTGCTGAAATCCATTTTGTGGTTTTATATCTTTAAGCTTCATATTTCGGGTTATATCCAGGAACATATTTATCATCCATAAAAATAAATCCTCTTATTAAATTCAGAATTCCCAACATCTAAGGGTCAATAGGTCATGTTGCTCTTTTGGAAAAATGTGATGTTAAACACTCAAATTTGTGTCACTTCTATATCTTATCAAAAGATGCTGCCTATTTAAAAATACAGCTTTACTGTTATTTCTAGCATGTTCTAATGAGTCCCACATTTATTCTATATACCCAACTTCAATAATATGTAAATAATACAATTTAATGTTTCATATTTTATGAAGTTAAAGTTCCCAATTTCTATTTAACATAAACTTTTAATAATCTCATTAAATGAAATGTAAATCGGTTTTGAAAATTCAAAGAATAAAGCTTCTTGCCTCTTAGAAGAAAATGAGTCTTATGTATCTCTCTATCTTTAGTAATCAGCACAGTGCTTTGAATATAGCAAATAACTTGAACTTTTCTACTGAGTATACGAAGAAAACTGAATCAAGAGAAACCAGATTGCGTAAGTATCAACACTAATTCAATTTAAAAAGTGTTGTAAAACTTGACATAAATATATTTTCCAAACCTAGTTGACACTGATTTTAACTTTACCCTTTATGTACACAAGGTCAATAATGGAAAATTTCCTAAAACACCTCAACAGGCTTTTAGCTCCTTTCCATTTTCTGATTTTTCATCCTAACGTGTTACTTCACGATGTTCGTAACAACTCTCTGCCTTGCAGTGTCTCACTAAAGGTAGCCCACTGTGGAGAGTAGCCCATGCTCTGGGATTGTCTTCTGCATCCCTAGTGAAAACTGCCTTATTTTATGTTGAATTTATTTAGGCTTTTGAAATTTCTCAATATGATTAATCTAATAAACTAATTTATACTAATAATAAACATAATCTTCTCTATACAGGAGCAGATGTTGTAACAGGTGTTTTCAAGAGTCAATAGCTTAACTCAAGAAGTGTTTCTGGTGGTGGTAATTTTCAAGATTCATATTATAGTGACAGAATCTCCCCAAAAGGAAAAGCCTAATCTTTAAATAGTAAATAAACCATGGATAGAAGAAAATAAATGTTTTTATTTTGCATTTCTATATGGATATAGTCATAATTGTTGGTTCTATTTACGAGGCAAAGTATCTTCAAGACTTTTCTTTAGATTAGAGCTTTTCATAAATGGTGTAGTTTACCATAAATCTTTCTCTTTTAATGTTACTTTATTTCCCAAGATCTCATCCATGATCTTTTCTTAGTTTATGAATTCTCAAAGAACAATGATTAGTCTTTTCAATCTTTCAACTAGCTATGATCTTACTACAAGATTTCTTGTCCATGTTTAGACCTATTTGTTTAATTTTCTGTTATCTTAGTCCATTTGAGCTGCTACAACAAAATACCATAAATTGGATAGCTTTTAAACAGATTTTGTCAGTTCTGGAGGCTGGGAAGTCCAAGATCAAGGCATCAGTGGATTCAGTGTCTGGTGAGGGCCTACTTTCTGGCTCAAAGACTGTCCTCTTGCTGGGTTCTCACATGGGGGGAGGGGGATGGGGTTTTTCTTGGGCCTCTCTTATAAGGGAACTACTACCCATGAGAGCTATACCACATTACCTAATCACCTTCCATAGGCCTCACCTTCCAATCCCATCACCTTGGGGATTAGGCTTTCAACAAGAATTTTGAAGAAAAACATTCAGACCATGGCTCCTATCATTCATATTTTAGAGAAATGTCTAAAAACTTATCAAACCCAACATATCATAAACTAAATTCACCATCTTTCTTTTCACTGCCATTTGTTTTAAACTTTCTTTATTCTAATGAATGACACATTTACTTACCCCATTGCCCAAACAAAAATTCTAGATATTGGAATAGGTTCCTTCAGTATTGTAGAGATGTAAAGAGACTGGTACCGGAAGTCCTTACCTGAATTTAAACCTTCCACCATGATTTAGTAATTGAAGGATATGGACAAATTAATTAAGTGCTCTATCTTTTCCCCCATCTTCAAAATTAGAACATAATGATATTGCTCTCATACGTATTTTAAGGATTAAAGAGGACATCCATCTAGAGCACTTAGCACACATTTAGTATTACCGCTTAAATAATTTCTCATATTATTTTAATCTGTCTTTGTTAGTTAATCTGTCTCTAATCAGTTACAAATTTATATAATTCTTTTGTTAATGATGATTCTTTCAATTTATGTTCAGTCCCCTTGTTTTAGTTTGTTTTAGACTCGATGTTTAATACAATAGCTTTCTAAGTTTCTCCACAATGCCTTCCTCTTCCATATACTCCCAAACTATGGTTAGATGATCTTTTCAGAATATACAACTATTGTCATCTCCCTATTGAAATTTTATCAGTGGCTACCTCTCACCTTGAGAATGAATTCTAGGGAGGGAATCAGTCAGCCACTGGAAATCTGGTCTCTGCCTAAATTTTTATTTCTTCTTCATCTTCTGCTGGTCCTCCCATGTATATCTGAAGCCTCGTCACAGCAAGACACTTGTATTTACTTGGATGTATAGGCTTTTACACATATCTATAGCTTGCAACTTTTTATAGTATACCCTGTGTTGTATTTTTTTTCTGAAAATAATACACAACCTTTCAAAGGCTGTTCTCTTTTCTTCAAACTAGATAAGGTCCCTTTTTCCTATCACCCCCAAACTTTGTATGAAAATGTCTTCCATTGTTTTTATAATAAGCTGGTGTAATTTGTTATTTGCTGGTTCTCCAATCAGATTGGAGAGACCTTCCGTGCAGATATTGGGTATCCTCAGTGTTCATCACAGCACCTGTCACATAGCAGGGGTGCAATAGATCTTTTGTATTCATTCTCCATATTTATTCAGCCCAGCATCATTGAGTTACAAGAAAAAATGCTTCACTGATGGACTGCAGTCTGAGATCCACAAAATTGTAATTTTTTACTCTATTGTGCCCCTTGATGTTAAAGTTTAGTTCATTGGTGATACTGTGATAAAACTGTTAAAAAATGAATATGACATGGAGACAGGGCTTTTTCTCACCATATGTGGACATCACAGACTCTGCCTCTGGCACCCCCCAAAAAAGATGTGCCACATCTATTGATCCTGTTGTCAACATCTCTATCAGCACTTCTTTAACAGTACACTTCAGAAGCTGCAGATATTTTCATAGTTTACACCTCTTTTTAGATTTTCACAGTTGAGACTGTTACTTGTCTGTAATATTCTTCAGCTCCATATTATTTTTTGCCTGAAGTGTGATAAAATATCTACATAGTGGCCCATTTGTTGAATTCTTCTTGTGAAGAGATATAGAAAATCATAAACAGAAATATGCCAAACATTTATTCTCTCATTCTATTTCCAAATCAAGAAATTTTAAACATAGCACTGCCAATCTGTTCTATCAGTAAATCCAAAAAACTTTAGGCTGTAATTCTGGACTAGAAGCTGAAGAAGACAAAGTTGAAAATTAGAATAGCACATTTATTCCTCAGGGTTTCTTAGGGAAAACAAAATCATAAATATAATCTTATCTATTAAAAACAAAAGTTAATGTAGTATCTATCTTTAGCCAAATTACTTAAATGATTAGTCTGATTAATTTAAATTTTTTAAAACTTTAAATAATTTATTTTTAAAATCTGTATTTTATTTTTTTATACAGTTGAAATCAGTAGGTTAAGGGCTTTAGTTGTTCTCAAAATGCATTTTTATAATTCTAGAATTTTATTTTCACTCTATGGGAATAAATGATTTTCTCTTCCTTTTTCAAATAATTTCTACTCTTACTACCTAATAGCTGAGAGAAAGGATACTTCTTTCTTACTTGTCAAAACCTTTTAGCTATTCTTTATTTCTAAGGAGGTAATAGGTATGTCTACCTATCTTCTAATCACTGAAAATATTTCTGATTTGAATATAACAATAAAAAGGATAAGAATGTTCTATAACAACAATAAACAGATCAGGGCTTTTTTGGTTTTCTTTTGTCATTGTTATTTTTGGAAATTAATGTCCTTCTATATTAGTAAGAACTTAAAAATACACTCATAAATGAACTGAAAATAATGTAAGGATAAGAGACAGTACCTGAATTAAGACATAGTTTAATTTGCCTTAGATATTTGTAAATTTATTTTAATTTTGTAATCCCCCATTTTAGAGAATAGAATATATTAGTAATGAGCTGTTTGTTTTATATACTCACATAAATGGATTTTAGCCATATTGTTCCTAATAAAATTATTATTGTACTAACATATAAAACTTGAAAAGCTTGAACAAAAAATAACCTTATTATCTGAGTTTTAAGGTATTTGTTCTTTTCTATTTGTTATGATTTACTATATAATTCAAATTAACCACTCCTGATTTTAAAATAAAATGATAGCTTAGCCCATTTATTCATCCATTCAACAATATGGACTGCTATACCTACTATGTCTCTGGCACGTAGAAAAATCATAAGGATAGACAACTAGATATGGTTTCTGCTCTTACGGGAGCTTAAAGTTTAGTAAAATAAATATAACTTTAAAGATAACACAAAAAGATATATAATTGCAACTTTTATAAGAACTATGAAGAGCAGGTTTGGTATAGTTCTGTAAAAGCTAGGACATCGGACTTACTGGGTTAGGCCAGTCTCTTCCTTCAGGCAGGAGGATTAGAAGCTTAAGCCTAGATCTGAAGGATGCTTAGGGAGAACAACAAGTCATCATGAAAATTTCTATAAACCAATGCTAAAGAAAATGAATATGATATGTGGAAAGATATTTAAGATCTTCTGGACTAAATGCAAATTAGAAAAGATAATCAGAATAGTATGAAATATGTACAAAGATACAACTCAAAACAACCATATAAAATATACAGAGATTTCAATTTTAATTAGAATTTTTTCAAAAGAAAGTATGGTGATAATTTATGGCTCATATTGAGGAATTTTTTTAAAAAATTAAATTCCATTTAATAAGGTTGAATTATTCTTTCCCTCTTTTCAAATGTATCTTTTCCTTAAGCAATAGTTAAATATTTTTTAGGCTGAAGTACAAATGTAGTATATTGTATCAGCTGATGATATTAAATATATAAATTTGTTTTCAAGTGATTTCTTTTCCTAAGATCTTATTCTACAATAAAATTATTAGTAATTGCCCTCTTACCACAAAAGTGGTAATCTTTCTCCACTTCTATCTTTAAACCTACAAAATATGATTTGATTCTTTGCTATCTACTAACGTTTGCCATCAATAAAATTCATTTGGCTAGAACTCAGAAATTGGGGGCTGTTGCCAAGACCCATTGAGAAAGATATACAATAGAAGGTTTCACAGCTAATTCTGTCAAGCAGGCCATGTAGCTCAGTTATAAATTATTTTAAATTATATTCCTTTTAGGGTGCTGAAAGGCATCATTTTACTATGTGACAAAGAAGGATTTTAATCAATTACAGAAAATAATCATTTTAAACACAGTTTGAGTATACACTTGTGTTATTTTAATAACCATATTTCTTAAACTGTTATACAATGTTTTACTTCTCACTTATATTTTATCTGTAAAAGAGTAGAATATGCAGAATTGCCTTGAATTTTTTGAGAGTGCATAAAATAGATTAAACTATACCCATAATTATGCCAGTTCTAAATTGGAAGATAAGATAACCTAGTTTTCAGAATCAAAATGGAACCCACTCCTTGGACTTGGAAGGGAGTGCCAGCCCATGCACCCTGGCCTGTGCTGAGGTGAGCCCAGCAGAACCACGTGGTGCTAGGGGCTCATTCTACGACCACAGATTCTGGAACAGGACCCAAGGTGGTTTAACATAACCACCACCACATCTACTGTCAAGCAAAGGCAACTCACCACCACAGTAGCAACCAGGGCCACTCCACAGCCAACCTCAGTGTAATAGAAAAAGCAAACCCTCTACCAAATAACAAAATGTCAACAACAACAAAAAAAATAGTAGAAGTACAAAAGAACAAGAATAAATGACACCACCAAAAGAATACAGTAATCCTCCAAAGTCAGACTCCATGGAACAGGGAATCCTTGAAATGTCTGAAAAAGAATTTCATGCAATGATCTTAAGAGAACTTGAAGAAATAAAAGAAGACTCAATTATAGAACACAATGAAATAAAAAATATCCAGAATATGAAGGAGGAAATCTACAAAGATGTTAATACCTTAAAAAAGAGTGTAGCAGAACTTCTAGAAATGAAATAAAAAATATAACTGAGAGCTTGAGCAACAGGGTACAGCAAGCAGGAGAAAGAAATTCAGAGACTGAAGATGTTCTTTTTGAAATAACTTGGGCAGACAAAAAAAAAAAAAAGGAAAAAAAAAAAGAATTAAAAATAATGAGGAAAATCTAAGAGAGAGAGCAGACAATCTCAAGAGCTCTAACATCCAAATCATGGGAATTCCTGAAGGGGAGGAGAAAGGAAAAGGTATTGAAAACCTATTCAAGGAAATTGTAACAGAAAACCTCCCATGTGTAGGGTGAGATACAGACCTTCAGATCCAGGAAGCTAAAAGGTCCTCAAACAGATTCAATCCAAAACGATCCTCCCCAAGACACATTATAGCTAAATTTGCAAAGCTCAGAGACAAAAAGACAATGCTACAAGCAGCAAGAAAAAAGGATCAGGTCACTTATAGCGGAATTCCCATCAAACTAACGGCAGACTTCTCAACTGAAACCCTACAAGCCAGAAGAAAGTGGAATGATATATTCAACATACTAAAAGAAAAAAAAATTGCCAGCCAAGAATTCTTTACCCAGCAAGGCTCTCCTTCAGACATGAGGGAGAATATAGTATATTTCCCAGACAAACAAAAGTTGTGGGAGTTCACCACCATACAACCAGCCCTGAAAGAAATTCTCAAGGGAGTCATTCATCTGGAATCTGAATAACGGTCATCACTATCACAAATATACAAGAAAGAGCAAAAACCACTGTTAAAACAAAAATGCCAGCAAGAAAGAGAAAGAAGCTAAATTATTCCACCTTAAATTTCCAACTAACATTGAAGAAGAGAAATAAAAGGAGAAATAATGATCAAAAGATATTTGAACCATCTAAACAAGAAGAATTTAAGTGACAGGAATTAAGCAACACTTGTCAATAACTACCCTAAATGTGAATAGACTAAACTCCCTATTCAAAAAACACAGACTGACTGATAGGATTAAAAAGCTAGACCCAAGTATATGCTGTCTTTAAGAGAACCACCATACCTGTAGAGACACACATAGACTAAAAGTGAAGGGATGGAAAAAGATATACCATGCAAATGGAAACCAAAAATGAGCAGGAGTAGCTATTCTTATATCAGACAAAATAGATTTTAAACCAGAAACCATAAAAAGAGACAAAGCCACTATATAATGATAAAGGGATCTATCCAGCTAGAAGACATAACAATCATAAACATGTATGCATCCAATACCAGAGCACCCAGATATATAAAGAAAACACTCTTAGACATAAAGAAAGACATAGGACCTAACACATTAATACTGGGTGATCTGAACACCCCTCTCTCAGTATGGGACAGATCTTCCAGGCAACAAGGCAAGAAAGAGACACAGGATTTAATCTACATCTTAGACCAACAGGACTTGGCAGATATATACAGAATATTTTACCCAGCAACTAAAGAACACACTTCTTCTCATAGGCTCATGGTGCATTCTCCAGGATAGACCACATATTAGGTCACAAATCCAGTCTCAGCAAATTTTTAAAAATTGAAATCATTCCAACTACATTTTCAGATTAAATGGACTAATATGGGAAAAAGCAATAAGCAAAACTCTGGAAGCTATACAAATACATGGAAACTAAATAATAGACTCCTGAAGGACCTTTGGGTACAAGAAGAAATTAAACAGGAAATCAAAAAATTTCTAGAAACTAGTGAAAACAAAGATACATCATACCTAAACCTGTGGGATACTGCAAAAGCAGTACTAAGAGGCAATCTTATTGCAATAAATGCTTATATCAAAAGAATGGAAAGACTTCAAATAAACAACCTAACACTACACCTCAAAGAACTTGAAAAATAACAGTCCAAACCAAAAGGTAGTAGACAGAAAGAAACAATTAAGATCAGAGCAGAACTGAATGAAATAGAGACCCCAAAAACAATAGAAAAGACCAACAAAACAAAAAGTTGGTTTTTCAAGAAGATAAATAAAATAGACAAATCATTAGCTCGGTTAACAAAATAAAAGAAGAGAGAAGACCCAAATAACGAAAACCAAAAGTGGAAATGGAGGCATTACAACTACTGAAACCACAGAAATACAAAGAATCATTAGAGACTATTATAAACAACTGTATGACAACAAATATGAAAATCTGGAAGATATGGATAAGTTTCTAGACACATACAAACAAGACTGAACCAAGAAGAGAGAGAAAACCTGAACAGACCAATAACAAGCAAGGAGATTGAAGCAGTAATTAGCAATCTTCCAACAAAGAAAAGTCTGTGTCTGGATGGTTTTACAGCTGAATTCTATCAATCTTTTAAAGAGGAATTAATATCAATTCTCCTCAAACTATTCCAAACAATTGAAACAGATGCTACTCTCCCAAACTCATTCTATGAGGCCAACATAACTCTGATACCAAAACCAGATAAAGACACAACAGTAAAAGAAAATTATAGTCCAATATCCTTGATGAACATATGTGGCTTTGTCTCACACAGATTTGCCACCCCTTTTCCCCTGGGTGATGGAGCTGCCAGAGATTACTCAAAGCCCATCTCTTCTGAGCAGTGAGAAGCCCCGAAAAGGGGTTAATCTCCTGGAACCCTCAAGAAAGAGGCATTCCTTCCATTTTGGAAATTAACCACGAATTGGGGTTCTCTTCCTGCATTTGTTCTCCAGATCAGGAAATTCCAGGAAGAGAACATAGGTGGGGTTTTTGCCAAGTACAGTTTAACAAGTTTAACAATAGAAGCTGGTAACATTCAGTAAGGTGACATTCTATAATGCAATTAAGTCGATCCACTAACAAAAGCTTGATTTTACCAAACATTCTCTTCTTATAGCAATTTCCCAGTATCTTTACATATCAATCAATAACCTGTCTGTCTTTGAGCCAGCACCTTGCTGTGTTACAATTCTTTATCTTACAATAGAGACTGTATAGCCTGGGGAAAATTTCCTGTCCTTTGCAAGGTCAATATTTGAAACTGCAAGGCTCTGGAAAACCAGGCCCTGTAAAGTACATTTGCTTTATGCATACTTCACAAACCTAAATGCTAAAATCCTCAACAAAATATTAGCAATCAGAATACAGCAACATATTTAAAAAAATTATACACTGCGATCAAGTGAGATTCATCCCAGGGATGCAAGGATGGTTCAACATACACGTGTCAATAAATGTGATGCATCACATCAACGATCTCAAAGACAAACACCATATGATCTCAATAGATGCTGAAAAAACATTTGACAAAATTCAACATCCCTTCATAATAAAGACTTTCAACAAATTAGGTATAGAAGGAAAATATCTCAAAACAATAAAAGCCATTTATGACAAGCCCACCACCAGTATCATTCTGAATAGAGCAAAACTGAAGACCTTTCCCTTAAGATCAGGAACAAGACAAGGATGCCCACTCTCACCACTTCTATTTAACATAGTACTAGAGGTACTGGCCAGAGCAATCAGGCAAGAGAAAGAAAGAAAGGGAATCCAGATTGGAAAAAAATGAAGTGAAATTTTCTCTATTTGCAATTGACTTGATACTATATATATAGAAGAACCTAAAGACTCTATCAAAAAACTCCTAGAGCTGGTTAATATCTTCAGTAAAATTGCGGGATACAAAATAAATGCCCCCAAATCAGTAGCATTTATATAGTCAAATAATGAATTAACAGAAAGAGAAATAAAGAAAGTAAGCCCACTTACAATTGTCATGAAAAAAAAAAGATACCTCGGGATCTGTTTAACCAAGGAGCTGAAAGACCTTTAGAATGAGAACTATAAATCACTTCTGAAAGAAATTAAAGAAGACAGAAAAAGATGCAAAGATATTCTATGCTCTTGGATTGGAAGAATTAACATTGTGAAAATATCTATACTACCCAAAGTGATCTACAGAGTTGATGCAATCCCCATCAATATACCAATGACATTCTTCACAGAAATGGAAAAATCCATCTTACCTTTCATATGGAAAAACAAAAGACTCCGAATAGCCAAAGCAATCCTGAGCAATAATAATAATAATAATAATAAAGTCAGAGACATAATAGTATCTAATTTCAAATTATACTATGAAGCTATTGTAACCCAAACAGCATGGTACTGGTATAGAAATAGACTTTCAGACCAGTGGAGTAGAAATGAGAACCCAGAAACCACCCATCAGGCTTATAGCCATCTGATATTGGACAAAGGCAACAAAAATCTACATTGGGGAAAAGACTGCCTCTTCAACAAGTGGTGCTGGGAAAACTGGATATCCATATGCAGAACAATGAAACTAGATATGCATCTCTCACTACACACTAAAATCAACTCAGAAATGGATTAAAGACTTAAGTGTAAAAGCTGAAACTGTAAAATTACTAAAGGAAAATATAGGTGAAACACTTCAGCAATTAGGTCTGGGCATAGGTTTTACGAACATGAGCCCAAAAGCAGAAGCAGCAAAATAAAAAATAAACAAATGGGACAAAGGAAACAGTCAACAGAGTGAAATGACAACCTACAGAGTGGGAGAAAATTTTTGCTAACAATGCATCTGACAAGGGATTAATATCCAGATTATACATAGAACTCAAGCAATTACACAGTAAAAAAACAAATAACCCAATTAAAAAATGGGCAAAGGAACTGAACAGACATTTTTCAATAGAAGACATACAAATGACCAACAGATACATGAAAAAATGCTCAACATCACTACATCGGGGAAATGCAAATTAAAACTATACTGAGATACCACCTCACTCCAGTTAGACTGGCTATAATCAAAAAGATGGTGAACAACAAATGCTGGTGAGGCTGTGGAGACAAGGGAACACTCCTACACTGTTGGTGGGACTGTAAATTAGTACAACAACTATGGAAAACAGTATGGCGATTTCTCAAACAACTACAGATAGATCTTCCATATGATCCAGCAACCCCTCTCCTGGATATATACCCAGAGGAGGGGAAATCATCATGTCCAAGGAATATCTACACTCCCATGTTCGTTGCAACTCTGTTTACAATAGCCAAGATATGGAACCAACCTAAATGTTCATCAATGGATGATTGGATAAGGAAACTGTGGTATATATACACCATGGAATACTACTCTGCCATATAAAAGAATGAAATACTCCCATTTGCAACAACATGGATGAACCTGGAGGAACTTATGTTGAGTCAAAGAAGCAAAGCACAGAGGGACAAATACTGCATCTGTTCACTCATATGTGGGAGCTAAGAGAGAAAGAAGGAAGGAAAGAAAGACCACAGTATTGCACTGGTGTTATAGAGGTGGAGAACATTCCTAGGGCTACAAAGTGGAATGTGGGGGAATAGGGGAGGGAGATTGGGAGATAATTGGGTGGGGACATGGGGTACAAAAGCAATTTCTGGTAATGGATATGCTGCCACTATGAATCTGGCCCTCACATCATGGGCATGAGGGGTGACAATTAGCTTTGTATCTCATGGATATTCATAATAAAAAATAAATAAATAAAAATAATAAATATACAAAAAGTAGAACCAAAAAAAAAGAAAAAAGCCAGAAAAAGGTAAGAATGGAAAATCGTTTCTTTTTCCCCCAAAATGGCCATCCTTTGCTCAGTTCCTAGACCTGAGTCAAATTTCAGATCTGGAATCCACTGATGGAAGAGGTGGATAAGTTTCTTAGAGGTAGGAGCCTGTAATACTGTAGCAGATACATTCTGTAATGATCCCCCACTTTCTCCTCCAAAGGGACCTATGGCCATTTAATTGGGCGACTATATACTGAGGAAAGGGAATATCCAATCAGTTTAAGGACTATTGGACCCAGGTTTAGAGTTGAGATTGATATTCAGAGACCCAAAACATAATAATTATTATTAATAATAATAATAATAATAATAATAATAATAATAAAGAATCAAAATGGAGTTGCTAGTGTTAAAAAAAAACCAGAAAAATAAAACAGGGTAAGACCATGAAGGGAGCCTGATATCAAGAATTATCACAAAAGACTACAAAATTACAACTTTGCAGAAAGGCCATTGCAACCTTACACAGAAAATACTTCTGTGAGGACATCTATCCAGCAACTGTTTGTCCAACCTCAGAGTGGCATCACCCTTGTTATTGATCCTTGTGGCCAAGGGTAATTCCCCAAAACACTTGCGTAATCCTTCATCATTTTTCCTTTAAAACTCTTTGTCTTCCTTTACCTCCCTGAATATGCACATAGTTTACTATGGTATGAGTATACCGACTCCAATGTTGTATTCACAATTAAACTCAGTGTTCCTTTAGACAGCCTTTCTCTGTTTGTTATTTATGGTAACACCCATGCTTATCACAGTGCTGAACAGGAAGATAACTTAGGTTTAGTTCCCAACAAGTATTTAGAACCTAAAACATTGATGATGTGTCCCTGAGATATACTGTATGTCGAAAAGTAATTTTAAAGTGTTCCTATACAGTCAATATTATTTCATTGGCTCATTTTTGTTACAGCAATAACAAAAACTAATTATGAAAAACTTGCACTTTGAAATTATGCTTTTCTAATTCAAACCATCTTTACTTATTTCAAGTACATAAAATAATCCTACTACTATAAAAGTTGTCCTTTAATACTATTTTTCTGTGTGTGCAACTTGAAGCATGATGTTGTTCTTTTATTCACTTGACAAATTTTTATCTAATATCTATGAACTAGGCACTCTTCTACGATTAAGCCAATTTTTAAAATCTGAGGTACCATATTTTCTAAGTACACAGGGTTTTGCTATACTTAACTATATTGCAGTGAAGCACAGAAATTAACTAAGCACAAACTTTATATTTTGTCTTTCCCACATTAAAAAAAAAAAGATATGTACAGGTGTTCAACCTTATTTAGTATACACTCTGAGTAGTACATTATAATAGGAATTTTAAATCTGTGCCTACTTGTATTTATATAACTATAACTAAAAAACTGATGATTTGAAAGTATTCAACTTAGTTATGAGGAGTTACTGAAATTGTTATGTGAGTATAATACTACTTAAGTTTTTCAGGAATTAAAATGTAAATATTCTTATTTGGAATGAAGTATCTTAATTGTTATAAAATAATAAAAAAGTTATTCTATGACTATGCACATACATATAGTGTGCATAGTCTGTAATTTATCATAAATTTGATTTGCCAAAAACTAACATAACAGAGTTCAGAATTTTATTAGTAATTCTTTCAACGACTTGGAATTAAAACTGTGTTCATTTGATATTTGAAAATATTATATTACTATGACAAATTATAATTTAAAAAATCTATGCATGGAAAGTTGAGCTGTGTTTTCTTGATTTTTTTTCTTGTAGTATTACAAACATTAAAAATTTTAGCATAGTGATTACAAGCACAGGATATTTTTGATTCAGACAATCTGGGGCTTATATTCTAGTTCTAAAGTTACAATATAACCTTAGGAATGTTAGTTAATTCTCTTTTGCTCGTTTTCTTCACCTTTAAAAATGGGACTATAAAAAATAATACTCGCTGAGCACTCTTATTTAAATGTTTCCGATGACTGCTACAAAAATTTGCCACTAATTTAGTGGCTTAAAACAAAGCCTAGGAAACTGTAGGAGAGAATCCCTTGCCTTGTTTTCTCTAGCTTCCAGGGGATACGAGAATTACGTGGCCAGTGGCCCCTTCTATATTCTAAGCCAGGAGTACAGAGTGAGTCTTCATGTCCCAGCACTTCAACCTCTCTTTCAATTATGTATCCTATGACTCTTCTGCCTTCATCTCCACATTTAAAGGATCCTTGGGATTACAGTGAGTTCACCTGTATAATCTAGTAATCACCTAATTAATAACTTCAATCATACCTACAATCTTAATTTGCTCCAGCCATGTAACATAAAATATTCACAAATTCCTGAGATTAAGATGTGAACATCTTTGGGGATGAGGGATCGGGGGTGGGGGGCATTATTTTACCTACTTCAAGTATATACAATGTACCTGGCACTAGTATACATCTTGTTATTAATTAAAATCCATAACATTAAATTATATTCATAAATTTGTATACATTTTATGAATTAAAATTCATAAAATTAAAAGTATGAATTATCTATTTCACCATCACAAGAACCTATGTGCTTGGCACTATTATCATCTCTACAAATCATTCAACTGAACAATAATAGTAACAATAGCTGTCTCAGATTAATGACATCTACCATGTCAGGATGCTGTCAGGATTAAATAAAATGACACATGCAAAATTCTTCAACCATGTTTAGCCCCCGGTACATTTTAATTATTATTATTGTATTAGTTTGATTTTTATCATTTTTATTCTGCATCTCTCAGAACATACTTCTCAAGCGGGAATACTCTGCAGAAGTAAATCATCGTGACTTCCACTTAAATAAAACAAATTTAATCACATATTTATAACCTCTCCCTCCTGAAACTACTCTGAAAGTAAAATGGATAAAAAGAGCATAAGCAAATAAAGCATAGAAGAACAAAGAAAATTAGATAGAGCATGACAGCAACAACACTTTTACAACTAGAAATCAAATAAGTCATAAGTGACTTAGAAAAAGCAAAGAGAATTACAGCATAAGCCAGCAGTAGGGGAATTTCACACATAAAATAAATCACATTCAGAACTAAAAAAAAAAGTCAGGAATTGGAGGTACTGAATTCTTCTGAAAATGTAGTTGCATTTGGTGCCATATATTTGAACTATTGGTTTAAAAATGTATAAAACTTAATTAAAATTTTAGAACATTCCTAACCCAGCCAGTGTACTCTGTGGCATTGTTGAACCAGAAGGGATTTGGACACGAGGACACAGATATTTGGATACCTGTTTCAGTCTATTTGTGCTCCTGCTATAACAAAATACCATAGACTGGGTAGCTTGTAAACAACAGAAATCTAGTTTTCCTCACAGTTCTGGAGCTGGGAAGTCCAAGATCAAGGTGCAGTCCTATTTAGCATCTGGTGAAGACCTGTTTCTTGGTTTATAGATTGCGCCTTCTCTCTCTGTGTTCTCTTCTGTCCTATGTGGTGGAAAGGCAAGGGGTCTTGAGACTCTTATAATGACATGAATCCTATTCTTGAGAGCTCTACCCTCACGACCTAATCACCTTCCAAAGGCCCCACCTCCTGATGCCATCACCCTGGAGATTAGGATTTTAACATATGAATTCTGGGGGGGGACACAAACACTTAGACCATAGCGGTTAACACCCAGTCATACCCCTTTTTTTTAAATGGGTACTCTCATCCCACAGTGAGAGTGCTTATATCTATGACCTCCTCTAGAGAATTTTCCTGGGCTTTCTCAGAGATGTATGGGAGTTTTATTACCACCACCCCCACTTCTAGGAGAGAGGGCAGTGTATCACTGATACAGAATCATTCTATGGTGAGATGCATGTTCCAGATAATACCCATTTCTCTTCAGTGGATCAGGTCTAGAGTATAAATTATCTGAGACCACAGATATTCCTCTTCCTCATTTGGCTTTCTCCACTCCAATATAGGTTTCTTCTAAAGAGAACCTCCTTCAATAATTCATAAGAATCTGCATCCCTTACTAAGGCTCTGCTTCTATGGTACACGACTTAAGAGTATAGGACTCTCCACTTTACACATGAGCATGGGATAAAATTCTTTAAATTAAAAAATGAGAACCCAGGCCATTGCTCACTCAGGCTACAGCTGAGAATGCTGGTTGTTAGGTATCAATACACAATGTAGGATACTGTAAGATCTCTTTCTAGAAAACAGATTAGTCCAAGAAAAAAGATCTACAACTATTAAGAGTTGAGGTTATCCTAACAAAACCAGATCACCTTAGAATGAAGTGCACTAATTAAAGTACACTGCTGTTCCACACACAGATTCCAATAAAATTTGTAATACCTCTCCTACTTTGCCATCATGTAAACAACAACAACAAAAAAAACAAATAGGAAATATTCCAAAGATATAAAGACAATGCAGTGAGAAATAGAAAATTGAAAATATACTAATTAATGACCTCAGGGTGATTTTTTAAAAAAGATAATATTGCTTTTATTACACAAGAAAAGAAGACTATAAAAGGGAAATTTCCAAGAAAAAAAAACCTGGTAACCAAAAAGGAAAGTTCTGTTCTTTAAGGTAATGGCTAATGCAGTAAAAGCACAAATGTAAAGGTCCAAACATGATAGATGTTTACTTCTCACTCTATTTAATGTTTCAAACAGGTGTTGCCAACATTCACTTAGTTTATTTAGTGCATGAAATTACACACAGGCAAAACGTTAAAAACAGTTTAGTACTGGGAAGAAACTAAAAACAGATGAATTGTTATTTCAATAGACTTGTCAGTGAAGTTCTCTGTGGACTCTCTGAAGAGGTAATATTTGAGCAATGAAAAAGAGCAGTGATAAAATAAGGATAAAAGCACACTTTAATACATTTGAATAAGTGAAATGTAATATATATATATATATATATATATATACACATGTGTAATATAGATATATATAATTGTGTAAGCTATATATACAAATGTAAATAATTCATGTAATAATATTACATTATATAATTTATAACATCAATAGAAACATTAATTATAAATATATATTTTAAGCTAAGTGTTTATTGTTCAAATCATTTCAACAAATATGTATTATCTTTTCAGTCAAATAATTGAAAATATTTTGAAAGTCAAATCAGATTAATTATTTTACCTGGTAAAAGAACTGTCTGAACCGTCCATTCTGAAATGGATGTACTTATGCAAGTCCATAATGCTAACAAAAAATAATATTGTTATTTAAACATAGGCCTTACAATTCCGGACTTCAAACTTCATCACAAATCTGTAGTAACCAAAACAGCATGGTACTGGCATAAAGACAGACATGTGGACCAACGGAACAGAATAGAGAACTCAGAAATCAACCCACATATTTACAGCCAGCTGATCTTTGACAAAGGTACCAAGAACATACACTGGGGAAAAGACGGCCCCTTCGATAAATGGTGCTGGGAAAACTGGATATCCATTTATAGAAGAATGAAAGTTGATCCGTACCTTTCACCATATACCAAAATCAACTCAAAATGGATTAGAAATCTAAATATAAGGCCTGAAACTTTAAAACTCCAAGAAGAAAATGTAGGGACAGTGACTTTATGAATAACACCTCAAAAGCACAGGCAACAAAAGAAAAAATGAACAAATGGGATTATATCAAACTAAAAAGTTTCTGCACAGCAAAGGAAACAATACAGTGAAAAGACATCCTACAGAATGGGAGAAAATATTTGCAAAATATGCATCTGACAAGGAGTTAATATCCAGAATATACAAAGATCTCTGACAACTTTACAGTAAAAAAATAAATAATTCAATTAAAAAATGGGCAAAGGAGCTGAACAGACATTTCTCAAAGGAAGACATACAATTGGCCAACAGGTATTTAAAAAAATGCTCAACATTGCTAATCATTAGGGAAATGCAAATCAAAATCACTCTGAGTTATCACATCACCCCAATCAGACTGGCTATCATAAAAAAAGAGAATAACAAATGCTGGCGAGGATGTGGAGAGAGAGGAACCCTTCTGCACTGTTCATGGGACTGTAAATTAGTACAGCCATTATGGAGAACAGTATGGAGGTTCCTTAAACAACTACAGATAGAATTTCCATATGATCCAGCAATCCCACTCCTTGGGGATATATCCAGAGGTTTTGGAAAACATCAGGTCGAAGGCATACCTGCACTCCCATGTTTATTGCAGCTCTATTTACAATAGCTAGGCAATGGAACCAACCTAAATGTCCATCGATGGATGACTGGATAAGGAAATTGTGGTATATATATATACACACATACACACACACACACACACAAAAGAAATGGAATACTACTCAGCCATAAAAAAGAATGAAATTATACCATTTGCAACAACATGGATGAGTCTAGAGAAAATTACCCTAAGTGAAACAACCCAGGTACAGAAAGAGAAATACCACATGTGCTCACTCATAACTGGGAACTGAATCCATAAATAAACAGTAAAGAGAGACTGAGAGAAAAAAAGAAAAAAACAACAATCACAGTAGTACTTTTAAAAAACTAGAGGTGGAAAAGGGGAGGGGGGGGAGAGGGAGGGGAGCTAATGAGGAATTAGTCAAGGACACAAAGAATGAGTACATATTGTAATGATGAATAAGCTAAGTGTACTGCTCTAACCACCACACATTCTACACAATTATTGAAAATCAATGTTGTATCCCACATGTGTGTATAATAAAAAATAAATAAAGTTAATTCAGAAAAATAAATAAATAAAATAAATAAACACAGGCCTTAGGAAATCCAAATACATTGTGTTGTAGTTCTTGGTAAAATCTGTACTTTAACTATGTCTATTTTATGACAATTATAGGTTCTGCCACATAGAAATATTGTTGCAGTTAGGGTAGAGGACAGATAATGATTTCCCAGGAATTTGCACATTTTATCAAATAGCTGAGAATGCATGCCTCAAAAGAGATTATCCAAACTCAACAATATGTTTTCTCTACTACTTTTCTGTAGCACTCCATTCCTCATTTTTTTTCAAATGTGTCTGTATGCTATAAACAGTAGTCACTTTTTTCATGTAAATTAATTTTCCTTTGTAGTATACTGTCTTACTTTTACAAAGTTTTTATAAAGTATTATTAGTTAGCCTCAGTATGAACTTTACAAAATGTCTTTTCATTGCATCGCCTTGGTTTGGTGATCTTGGCCTAATTTCCGGAATTTAATTGAAGAACACAAAATCGAAATATCAGGCTTTATTTTCTATAGAATGTGTTTTATTAATTCAATTTATTAATACTTTTGTGAGATGTTGTCTTGTTTATTAAGATTTCTTATTTTGCACATTTTAATTTTGGGCACATTTTTGGCTACCCTCTTGCAGCATGTTTAATAGATAATCACAGGAGAACAACAATTTATGTGTCATTGTAGTGGTTCCTTGATGCTCCTCTCCACAGACTATTTATAACTGAGTCATATATTCTCATGCTATATAAGCTAAAATTATCACAAAGTTTATTTCCTTGACATCGCCAAATAAAGAAGAATAATCAAGAGAACAGAAAAAATGCCCTCTACAAAAAAAAAAAAAAAAAAAAAAGCCCTCTAAAAAAAAAAAAAAAGGAAAAAAAAAAAAGCCCTCTAAAAAAAAAAAAAAAGGAAAAAAAAAAAAGCCCTCTAAAAAAAAAAAAAAAGGAAAAAAAAAAAAGCCCTCTAAAAAAAAAAAAAAAGGAAAAAAAAAAAAGCCCTCTAAAAAAAAAAAAAAAGGAAAAAAAAAAAAGCCCTCTAAAAAAAAAAAAAAAGGAAAAAAAAAAAAGCCCTCTAAAAAAAAAAAAAAAGCCCCCTCCAAAAAAAAAAAAAAAAAAAAAAAAAGCTCACAAGTGGTAACACCTGCAAGTGGTAACACCTGCTGGGAAAACATAACTTATTAGTTAATGATATGTTAGAAATCACGGTCATTGACATTTACTGAGCATTATTATATGCTTGTAGCTACACACACTAAGAAAAGAATATGTCTATTTTCTTGCTTTTTGGTTTTGAGAAAAGTTTTCTTCCTCTAGGATTTTCTGCTTGCAAATTTTAGCTATTTGAGATGTGGTATAACAGACTGAAAAGACCTTAAGTGCCTAACCATACTGAATCATCACTGAGTAGTTTTCCTCATCTGCACGATCAACAAAGATTTTTCGAGAGTCAAATTACATAATATCTATAAAAGGGATATCTAAATTGTTCAATTTTGTTCTAATATGCTGTTAAGCTGTGTTTAGTTGCTATATAAATTTAGAGTTTAAATTTTCAAATATAAAACAGCTAGAACCAATTATAAAGAATTCTGTCCCTAAATATTCTGAAGTCTTTATTGTTGTTACAGAAGATGCTCTCTGGGAGAAGAATCAATTAGCTCTCTTGGTCTTAACTTCTTCCAAAACGTTTATTTTTTCCCCTTCTTCTGTTTATGACAGCTTTGCCTTCCTGCGTGGTTGTGGCATCTAGAACTTTCTAAAAACGACTTAGCTGAGCTTACTCTAATACTTTATAGTCTGAATCATTTTCCCTAGGTTATTTATGCACCTCAAATGAATTAGGCCACGTTTTGAATGAGACTTTAAAGAGTAAAAGAACCCAAACGATTGGGTATTTAAAAATAAAAACTTTGAAGTGGTATTAGTCACCTGGCCCTTCTCTCTTTAACAACCTAAAATGTAAACAAAATATCTAACTCATCCTAGCTCAAAATCTTTACTCATGCCACTCAGCTTGCCCTGTAAAATTTATATATTTGAGTGACAGAAGTTTATGATTCACATCTAAATGATGTAGGAAAATAATTATAGCCTATAAGGTTAAAATTAGACTTTTCATAATGATGTGACTCTGCCCTCCTACATAAAAGCAGCTTCAATGGTGTGAAGTAGAAACTGATGTAAATCTTATTAATTTTATTAGAACCTTTGGTCTCTATGATGCTTAGACCAGTAAATCTTAGAACAGTATATTTTTCAACTGTTTTTCAGAAACATTAGCATTAGTTAACTAGACTTTTCAAGTTTCATTTAATTGTTGACACTATTTGGATTTATATCCCTAGTCTTTTCCCTTTGGTTTGCCTTATGAGACATCCTGTACTGACGACATACATTATGATCACTGTACTTTGTTTTCAGATGCCATCTATGCTGAGACTTTTGGTTATTCCTTCTTCAGTGTGGCTAGAACTGGCCTTATTGATCAAAGCTGAGCCTTTTCTGAATTGCATCAGGTATAACAGCCTCCCACCAATTCCTCCTCAGTGACTCATAACTCAAAAGTTTGTTCTGAGCCTCCCCACTTTCACCCAAGTATTTTTCCCATCAAGTATCTATATCTGTATCTGTACTAAACATAGTACATTCGAGAGAGCAAACTATATTCAGTTTTCTCTTGTTCGCAATCACAATCTTGTTAGATTCCATATTCAACAAGATGGTTACACAAGCTAATTACTCTTTTTCAATTAACTAAGAATTAACTAAGTCTTTGTTCTGCATTGTAGATATTTCAGAGTTATTACTTCCTTTAAGAACGCCTTTAAAAAACAAAATTTATATTCTTTCTCAAACTGTATATTTATAAAGCTTTTTCTATAGGTGTCAATGGTGCTGCTGCCAATTGTAAAATTTGTTCTTTAACGTATTTGTAAACTTTGTTAATTGAGAACAATACAGTTTCCTGGGGATTAATTATTCTGTTAAATCAAAGTAAATGTATGAAAACAGGAACAATGGATGGAAAACTACTCATCTCATTTAATTTCTGTAAAATATTTGTGAAAGAAAATGATGCTTCTAAAAAATTTTTATTCATGTAAAAATAAATGGGTACCCAAGGGTATATTTATAGGAACATGTAGAAAGAAAATGGGAGGGTGAATGGGATATTTACAATTGGCCACACATCGCTGTTTTTCTACAATAAGCAAATATATCTTTCATTTATTCTCTGTTTATTGGCATTTACATTTGGCTGAAAACATTGCCTTGGGTGCATAGAGACATGGCTTACCACTAGGGACTGTCTTAGAACTCTAACTTGCTTGCTTTTTTATTTTATTCATTCATTCATTCATTCAGTAAGTCAGTCAGTCTGTCTGTCTTTCCCTCTTTTATTTCTGTTGTTTGGAAGATTCTCATGGAAGCCAGAAAATGAATGTTGATCTCTTTCCAACTCTAAAAGACTTATTTTCCTACTGTTGGATTTCTGTATCCTTTCATTTGCTTGCCTGTGCTTTTGCTAAAGAGAAGACCTATGGCTTGGACAATGTGTGGGTGATTGTTAGAAAAAAAATTCTAAGGCAATTCATGTATTCTATTCCAGGCTATGTAGTACTTGTTGATATCTTGAGAAACTATAGGCCTTGTTTTATGGAGAAGAAAAAGAAAAATAATGATGACATAGGGATATGAGTGAAGGTTGAATTACTTTGGCTTTTAAAACTGAGAACATAATTTAAAATTTTTGTTTATATATTTCTGGGTTAAAGGAAAGAATGGGCTAATTTGTGTTCTTTCCCAGAGATCAATGATAGTGCTGTACAGATTCTACCTGTTATTTAATTTCAATTGAGAAACATGGGTTTTTTCTAATTATAACAGTTATACTTAACTATCAAGAAGAAACAATAGATTATTGAAAAATCAAAGACACTCCAGTTTGAGTTACAATGTTTTTATGTTGGGTGAAAGTCAAACCAACAAGAGGAACCACTTTTATTTATATATTTATTTATTATTTTTTGTTAAATAATTTCTACTCTTTATCAGGGACCACTTTTTAGATAACTTCTAATTGGAAGAATGAATGCCACCACAGGATGGCTGTGGAGAATGATGCTTTACTGCGGACAGATCTCAACTGTGAGTGTTAGGTGTCTTCCAGTGACTAAAATATCCCAGTCATGTTTAAAACCAGGTATTGATCAGATCTCAGTCTTACAGGAAATCAGATAGTCACGATCACAGCACTGTGCTAATACCACGAGTCTCTTTTTATATTTCTATTTTCATTTACTGAGATACACCTTCTTAGTAATATGTGATTCATAGATTTTAAAAATCTTTTATCAAACCAAATGGCTGTTATTCTGTTGGTTTATTGACATCTATCCGTCACTTCATACAATGCATTATACAGAAAATAAGACAATTTTGAGGTATTGTCTTACAGTTTGTGTCTTTATAGAATCTAGTAAGAAAACAGTTTTTTACTTTCCCTTCAGGTATTATAAGAGGGAGGTTGTTGCTGTTTGCCTATAGTGGGTTGTAGCGGAGCTGAGGGTGGTTACACTATATAGGGGGAGAAAGCATAAATGTCAATGATTCATATAAACAATATTCTTCAATAATAATCTTTATGAAACTCATGTGTAGCTGAATAACAGTAGCAGTCGAATGAACTCAGCCTTTCTTAACTTTGTCGCCTCAATGAGGTGTTGATATTATGGTCAATGGGAGCATGGCCATATTAAATGCAGGCAACTACTTTCTTTAGTTCTGCTATTTAAAATAGTAACAGTCAGCAACGCATTTATGTGTAATGCCTCTCAATGTTAAATTTTAATTTAATGAAATCAGCACTTTTCTGCACTCACAGAATGCAAGTGTAATTACCTCATGGGAAGAAGGTGAGAAGATGGTTCTTACATCAAACTTCAGAAACTAGCATTTAAGACTTTAACGGAAACAAATGCTCCTTTTTCATCCTTGCGTCAGGCTTTTTAAAATTTCACTTTTCATTTCAATTCCAATCTGAAACACTTAAGCTCCAAATGAGCTCCGAATTGTTGAAAACAAATATGATTTTCTTTTTACCAAACTTTTGTTTTCCATAATATAGAAAAAAGAAACATTAAAAAGTAAAAACAATAGACGCAATAAAAATCTTGCTTGGTAGAGTCAGTATAATCATTGAAATACTTGCTTTTGACAACACTAATAATTCAAGCTAAAAATAACTTGATTAAAGTGAAATATTTTATATTAATGAAACAGGAGGCTAACACAAAATATGTTCAAAATCCGTAAACTGTTGAAACACTTTATCTACAAATGCATAGCAAACACTAAGTGCTAATTATCAAAATGCTTTTTAATGTATAGATTCTAGGTCAACATGTCCAAAATAAAACGTATAATCATTCTTCTCAACTTGCTCATCTTCATATAATCATATTTTGAACCAACTATGCTATTTATTTGATCACTTAAACCGCAAGTTCAGGACACCCCCAGACCTCTCTGCCTCCCCCTACCACATCTCACAGGTCATTGATCCCGATAGATTTTACTACTTTACTATGACTAAACAACCACCCCTGCCTAATTAGTAATGACTTAAGACACATCCTCATCATTTCCCACCTGTACCACAATAAGCTCCACTCTTAAGTCCCTTATCTGTGACTCTTAACATCTTGTTATCCCATCTTCAATAGTGTAGCCATAGAGGATGTTCTAAAATGTATGTTTTGTGAGCATAACCATGTTGCTTCTGTTTTTGCTGTTTTTTATTTGTTAATATTCTCACTGGATCCCACTGTTGAAGAATAAAATCTGAGTTTATTAGAATATCATAAGACATACTTCAAAATTTCTCCTTTTCCTAATTTGCCTTTATTACATAAATGTAGTATATATTTCAATCAAGACCAAAACTTGGCAGTTCCCTTAACTGTCTAATATATTTCTAGTTTGGCACATGTTCTTTTGCCTCTTGAAATAATCTTCTTCCTCACCAACCTCTCAGTCTCACCTTGCTTCTGTATGGAAAAAGTCCTACTCCTCTTTTTATGATTCATATAAATAATTTCTTCTTTGAGTATATACCTTATGCATTCAACCTGATGACTTGCTAATTTATGTCAATGCTCTATTTTAGAAATATCTGCAAAATTGCACTTAACACCTTCTATTCCAGTGATTTATTTGCACTACTTTCTCCATCTCGTGACTATATGCCTTTGACAGCAGTGTTCCATATTTTTTTTAGCCCTAGCACTTTCCAGTGACTGACACATATTATGACTCAATAAATGTTTATTGAATTTAATTGACATAAAATGAATCGAAAATTTGCGTTTCTAAGGTACTACCACTTACACAAAATTTTGTGAGGCTGTGAATGATACCCAGAAAGTATATGAGCTTTGAGATGTCTGTAGCCTAGTTAAGAGAACTAATACCACTAACAAAGAAAGGTTTATATACATTGTAAACAGAGCATTAAGAAAAGAGTTTGAAGTCTTATGTCACATGAGACAAAACTGATAATGATAATCACTTTCTATTTTATCTTTCATTTATTCTTTTGAAGACAAACTTTCAGACTTAGTTTCCACTTTTATTAAAGGTATGACAATATTTATATTCCTCATAAGAATCATGGCTTGTTTACTGAGTCAGTTTTAAAAAGTATTTTGAAGTGATGAACAATAATAAATTGTTACTAAAACAAAAGCCATGCTTGCCTTTATGTGGATATCAGCCTGGTTCTGATGTTTAATTTCTGTTTATGTTCTCTCCATGGATTGGAGGGAATTTATGAATCATCAAAACTCATAGGAGGTGGTGGAAACTGGCCAGAAAGATAAGAAATTTTAGTGAGAAAGAATTTACATTGAAACAAAATTCCAGAAGGTAGAAGGAACATCAAAACTTGCTTCTGTGATGGTGTATATCTATATAAATGGAAATCCTTTAAAAAGATATTTTGGAAAAGATTTTGGCTTCTTCCAAGCCACACATTCCATATTAATCAAAAATATGACATTCTAACTGAAAAAGTACAGCACAAGACATTCAAGTGTTACTTTAACTTGGGAAATACAATTTTCTTTCTACTCTTTTATATATATAACATTTTCAAGTTACGTGAGCATGTTGGTCTTATCTGTGTGTGTTTGAGTCTGTATTTGTGTTGATATAAGTCAGCATAACTAGTAGTTCTCATAAAAAAACTTAAAATTAAGTTAAGCCTTATGAGTTCTCCAAAAATGAAATCAGTTCAATACTACACAAATAATTACAAAAAAATTGAGAATTTTCAAAAATAAGTTAGACTGTTTCCTCACTCATTACATATACATTTATTTATACCTATTATATATAAAATAACATGTGTATATTAATGTATAAGTAGATAAATCATAAAAAATAGCTCTCAACAATGAGATTTAGAATCTGTAGAATGAAATACAAATATAAATAAGGAATTAACAATAATAAATAACCATATTAAATAATGATACTTTAAAAATCCTCAAGTCATGTATTATGGACATTATAAAAGTGAGATACAGTCAACAAAGTTATAAGAAAATATAGAAGATGCCCTTAGTAATGGAAGGCAAGAGTAGTGGAAGAAGCAAATTCAGAGAAAACTTTACTAATGATCAAGACAAAGTTACAGCAGTATGGGGTAATGCACAATGATTTTGAAGGGATAGCAAATTCACTGGATCCTAAGATCTGCTACTGTGACACTAGAACTGTTTTTCTGTCTACAATGGAAATAAAGGCCATTCAACTATAGGAAACTTTCTTGAGAAGCTGCTGAAGTAGTCTCCTTTGTTTCCTGTTTCCAGTGCAACCTAAAAATGTTTATTAGAGTGCAATGAAAAGCATGTCCACATCTTTTGGAAACTGCAAAAATGCAATTCATGCTGCTGTTTAGATGAGTGATACATCTAGAGTTTTCTTATGATAGGATTTTCTGCAGTTGATTAAAGTCTTGAAAGTGACATTACAACTTCGTAAGTAGAATCAAATTCCTTTAAAATATGGAAATTTAAATTAATAAATTGTTTATCAATTTCATTTGCATATAATTAACACACAGTAAAATGCAAGTATTTTAAGTTGACAATTTGATGTGTTTTGACAAGTGTACAAACCCATAGAACAAATTTATCACTTAAAAATGTTTCCTAATTCTCCCTTGGAGACAAATTTTACCCAACTGGTCCTGGCCAAGTAGTACTTATATTTCTTTTCTTTTTTTCTTTTCTTTTTCTTCTTCTTTTGTGTGTGTGTGTGTGTGTGTTTTATTTTTTTTTTTAATTTTTAATGTCTTTTTTTATTTTCAATTTTTAAATATATTATTGGCATATTCATTCTTACCAATCGTGATATTTCTTTATGCCCTTTGCCTGACCTATCACTTCCCAAACTCCCTCCCTCCCTCCGCCTGATCTCTAGCATCCTTAGGTTTGTTCTCTCCTT
This sequence comes from Galeopterus variegatus, assembly GCF_000696425.1. Taxonomy (NCBI): domain Eukaryota; kingdom Metazoa; phylum Chordata; class Mammalia; order Dermoptera; family Cynocephalidae; genus Galeopterus; species Galeopterus variegatus. The sequence continues at coordinate 335,287 of NW_007726386.1, read as the reverse complement.
CTGAAAGTCCAATGTATTGTTGTGATCTTTTCTTTCTTTCTTTCCTTCATTTCTTCCTTCTTCCCTCCCTCCTTCCCCAACTTCCTCTGCCCTTCCCTCCCTTCCTTCCTTCCTAGCAGCCAGTTATGAGTGAGAATATGTGGTATTTCTGTTTCTTTGTCTGGCTTTTTTACTTAACATGATTTTCTCCAGACTCATCTATTTTGCTGCAAATGACAGTATTTCATTCTTTTTTATGGCTGAGTAGTATTCCATTGTTTATACACACCACATTTTCTTTATCCAGTCATCTGTTGATGGACATTTAAGTTGGTTCTGTATTTTGGCTATTGTAAATAGAGCTGCAATGAACATGGGAGTGCAGATATCCCTTCAAAATGATGATTTTCATTCCTTTCGATTTATACCCAGTAGTGGGATTGCTGGATCATATGGTAGTTCTATCTTTAGTTATTTGAGAAACCTCCATACTGTTTTCCATTGCAGCTATGCTAATTTACAGTCCTACCAACAGTGTAGAAGAGTTCCCCTTTCCCCACATCTTTGCCAGCATTTGTTATTCTCAGTCTTTTCATTAATGGCCAGTCTAACTGGGGTGAGATGATATCTCAGTGAGGTTTTGATTTGCATTTCTCTGATGACTAGTGATGCTGAGCATTTTTTAATGTACCTGCTGGCCATTTGTATGTCTTCCTTTGAAAAAATGTCTATTCATCTCCTTTACTGATTTTTTAATTGAATTATTTGTTTTTTGACTGTATAGTTGTTTGAGTTCTTTTTATATTATATGTATTATTCCCTTGTCAGATATATAATTAGAAAATATTTTCTCCTATTCCACAGGTGGTGCTTCTACTCTGTTGATTGTTTCCTTTGCTGTGAAGAAGGTTTTTTGTTTGATATAATCCTGTTTGTTTATTTTTTCTTTTGTTGCTTTTGCTTTTGGGGTCTTATTCATAAAGTCTTTGCCCAGCCCAATTACCTGGAGTGTTTCCCCTATATTTTCCTTCAGTAATTTTATGGTTTCAGGTCTAATATTTAAGTCTTTAATCCATTTTGAGTTGATTTTTGTACATGGTGAAATGTATACATCCAATTTCATTTTTCTGCATATGGATGTCCAATTTTCCCAGAACCATTTATTAAAGAGGCTGCCTTTTTCCCAATGTATGTTGTTGCTGCCTTTGTCCAAGATCAGTTGGCTGTAAGTATGTAGGCTGATTTCCAGGTTTTCTATTCTGTTCCATTGACTAGAGTGTCTGTTTTTATACCAGTACCATGCTGTTCTGGTTATAATAGCTTTGTAATATAATTTGAAGTCAGGTAGTGTTATGCCTCTGGCTTTGTTTATTTATTTATTTATTTATTTTTGTAATGTTGCAGGATACAAAATCAACACCCAAAAATCAATAGCATTTTTATAATCCAATAACAAATTAGCAGAAAATGAAATCTGGAAAGCAAGCCCATTCACAATAGTCACCAAAAAAAATAAAATACCTAGGTATCGATTTAACCAAGGAGGTAAAAGATCTCTACCTTGAGAACTACAAAACACTATTGAAAGAAATTAAACAGGACACAAAAAGATGGAAAGACATACCGTGTTCTTGGATGGGAAAAATTAACATCATGAAAATGTCTGTTCTACACAAAGCAATCTACAGATTCAATACAATCCCCATCAAAATATCAATGACATTCTTCACAGAAATAGAAAAAGTAATCTAAACATTCATATGGAACAATAAAAGACCCCCACTAGCCAAAGCAATCCAAAGTACTTATATTTTTGTCACGTTATATTAATATTTTCTATTCTAGATTTTCATATAAATAAAATTATATAATATGTACTATTTGTGTCTGGTTTCTTTTTCTTAAGAAATGATTTTTGATATTTTGTCCTATTGTTTTGTGTATTAATACTTGATGCTTTTTTACTGCTGAGTAGTACTCCATTGAATGGATATACATTTATTGTATATCCGGTCATCTGTCAATAGACACTAGTTGTGTTTCCAGTTTGAGGCTATTCTAAATAAGTTTCTATTAACATTGACACTAAACTATTTTATATAAGAATAATCTTTTATTTGCCTTGAATTGATATCTAGAAGTGAAATTGCTTGGTTATGTAAATGAATAAAAGCCTGCCAAACTGTTTTCCAAAATAGTACTGACTCCGATTCAAGGAACCACATGACCTTCCATTCTCCATTAACCTGGTAGCCTTCACTACAAGGAAATCTCTTGAGGCCTAGACTTCAGAACTCACATAGTATCAGTTCCATCATATTTAGTTTATCAGAGAAAATCACAAGGCCTGCCTTCTGGATGGAACAATCAGCAATGTCGCACTGCAAAGTAGTGTGCATTTTGGGTTGGGATGAATTTGTGGCCATTAAACAATTTACCCCACATACCAGTGGTCTTCAAAAAGATCATGGAAAGATTCAAATTTTCCACAAAGTTTGTGAAGTACTCCCATAGTATTTACATTGGCATAAGGACTAATGATAAGGTATATAAACAGGGGGATTTCTGTTATGACAGAATTGCTTCTCATAGTCGTCATCATTTTCATCATCACTGACATCATCATTAACTAGATTGTCAATTCTAATGTGTAATGAGACTTTCTTTTGAGCAGGGCATTCTTGTAAGCATGTCCTAATTAACTCTTTTGAACATAACAAAAGCTCTGTGATATTGGCAGTGTTTTTCTCATTTTAAACAGGTTGTAGCATATATGTTAGGAAAATCTTTTTATTTTTATTAAGTAATTTATTTATTTTCACTGCATAGTTTTCCATATACTAGAAACATGACTGAGGACAATTTAATCTCTCTGAGCTTTGGTATTTCAAAGTGATAAAATTAGATGGTTGCAGTAAAAATTTAAGGTCACTTCTCTTTCTGAACATAGATGAATGCACTCTTATCGATTGAGTGTCATGAATCATACATACGATTATAGCAATAGACATACTTTCATGTCTCTTCCCTTTATTGCTCTCATTGTTGAAAAATTTTTCACATACTGTTTTTATAAAATATTACGTATGGTTGAGTTGTACATGGGGAGAAGCTGAGCTGAAAGTGGAAAAGAGTTTATGCTTATCATGTTTACATTAAAAAAGAATTTCCAAATCAAATAACCTTGTGGAAAATTAAGAGTGTTGTTAGCCCTGTTAGTAAAACTTTGAATATTTCAAAACTACTGTCCTTTCCACCCTGTCTTCTCCATCCAGTCCCCTATGTGTTTTAATGTGTTATTTTGGATAACTTTTAAATATTCAGATAATAAGTGAACTGTTTAGCTAATATTTTAATGGACCCAGATGTTTAGCTCAAATATATTTTAAAATACATTTTGTTTTGGTTTTATAAAGTACTTTTAGTTAGACATGTTTCTAGGTTCTTTCCATATTCTTAATTCTGAAAACATTCCTACAAGGTAAATACAGTATTCCTCAATTAGAAGATACACCTGATGCTCAGAAATTTTATGTGACTTTGCCAGGAACGTATGACTAATCTGGATTACAATTTAGGTCTCTGACTGAAAATAACCACTTTACTTATAACACATATTAGGCATTTTATATTAATTTTTCAAAAACAAATGTTTAAAAATGCATCACAAGCAACAACTATGCACATATATTTTAACCAAAATTATCTCTTAAATACATTTAAATATTGTCTAAGAATTTGGCAATACTTAGTTATTTCAGATTTTAGAACTGCAAATCCATTAACAAAGAAGAGAAATAAAGAACAAGTAAATATTAATGTTGTTTATGTATCTTTTCAGTTTAAATGTTTCACGATCAGAAATCAGAGTATGCCACATTATAAAAAGACTACAGGGTAATATGAAGAAACAGAGTACATATAATGTGTTTCTGTTTCTAACCTTATTCAATATTAATTGTGAGTATTGAATAACCATATTTAAACATTTTAAAGTTTCCTAAATGTAAAATCCAACCTCTTGTAAGGTCAAATTATATAATTTATGTAACACTTGTGGATGAAATGATGTCATTACTGGCTTTTTATCAAAATTGTCCACGGAGGGTAAAATGGAGAATAGTAGCTATAAGGCAGAGATGAACCATGATTTGCTATGGATTGATAAAGGTGGAAACTGAAAGATGGATATAATGGAGTAATCCTTGCCTTATCTCTATTTTTGCAAGTGCTTGAATATTTTAAGAATCCATGAGCATGTGTTCAGTTCTTGTGCGTGGCATCCTTGTTTGATGTCCTCACTTGAGATCAATGGAAAGTTAGTTTAATACCATAAATAGAACTTAAGTTATACACACTGATTTATGACCAGAAACTGATGCTTTCTCTACTATCCTGATAGTCATGTGAAAGTGAAAAATCAAGACTGCCTTGGCTATCTATTGTCATTACATACTGGCATCTTTCATATTCCTTCTAGTCATCTAATTCTGAGATTACTCCAGTGGAAATAATTCTATTAATCAATGTCCTGTGTATACAATTGACTATGCCTCTAGGAACCCAAAGGTAATTTCTAACCTATGTTAAGCATATCAACTCAATTTATCCTTGGGGCTACAAAGACAGGCTCAGAGATTGGTGTGTGACCTAATCTGGGGTAATCAAGTAGTTTTTTCACGTGTCCCTTTTGGTCAATAATTCCTAAGGTTCTGTGTAATGTTTACAAAACATTCAAGAATTTAAAGTTCAATCAAAAATTAGCTAAAATGAATAAGAAAAATCAAGAAAATTCATAATAGATATGTAATTTAATAAAACTAAACATACCTGAATTTCTAAAATATACTAAACTCTTCTTTGAAATATTTCTTTACGTAATACTACTGAATTACAGGATTTAGTTAACGTTTAACTATCAAGACCTTGTCTTTATATCAAGACCAAGTCATATTTGTCATTCTTCATTTTCCATGAATGTTGTTATGGAAATTGTTGACCTCCCAATGGTTGTTTCATATATTTGTTAGAAGGTTAACTCAATGATACTATATTATAACTAATGAAGGAAATAATCAAAACAAAGCAAGTATCCCAAAACTTGCTTTCTTGGGATAAGTTTCATAGACTTGATGTTGACATCTTGTTCTTAAGATAAACAATGTATTTGGTTAGAACTGCCGATTTGTTAATGTATCACTTGTTGGTTCTGAATTAGTAATTTAAATATTGTTAAGTTTAGCGGTAGACTGAAGTATCTGCTTCAGGTTGCACATAGATGCTTCTGGCCCCCATGTCGTAATCAGTAACCAATGATTGTGATTCTGTGTTCCATGACAAAACAGCAACTATGCTAGGAGCTTTTACCTTCCCTTTGGAAACCCCTAAAATTGCCTGCTTGTAGCAGACTTTGGAGCAATTTTTGACTGTGTTGGTTAGTGTTTCCCTGGTTGATCCTTACATATGGCTGCCGGAAACTCTGAAAATCCTTTGCCTTGATAGCCTTAATTTCAGTTGACATAACAAAATTTTAGCAACTAAATTACTGTGAAAAAAAAAAAAAAAAAAAAAAAAGATGGTTATTGAAAGGTTAACTTGGTAGTTACAAGGGGAAATATAAACAACCAGATAAAAGATAGATATATTTTCCTCATTATTTTCTATAGTGGTAGTTCGAATTCTGAAAATTATATTTTTTCCTACTACATTGTTACCACATTGCTCCTTTTAAAGATTGAGATAGAATAAATACTGTCTCCCCAAGTGCATATGCATATATTTTAAAATAACCTTTATGGTGATTAAAGATTCCAGAGATAGATAATAGATGTGTGCATATAAATGTATATATATTTAGAGAATAAAACACAGGTTATGAAGAGACCATATACTTTATTGTTAAATTTATTCCAGTTAGCATGTCCAACAAAGTGTTTTCTAATAATATTCCCAGAAGTTTACAGGATTTTGAAAAGGTATGTAGCTGTAAGCAAGCCTGATTTTTGCATTCAACAATGTCTTTTATCATACACACCTGAGTATAAAGTTAAAAATCACTAAAATTCCCCCCTCCTTACTTCAGTCTCCTAAGATCTAAAATAATGTGTAAGAAAGTGTGTGTGTGTGATTGATTTTCATGTAATCAAACTTGACTGTCCCCTCATGTAAAGTCTCAGACATAATAATTCAACACTGTAAAATTCAATCTAATTTATTGTTTTTGTGTAATTAGATATCACTGTATTCCTTCATTCCTTCCTAATTACACTACTAATTGATTTCAAAATTGTATTGAGAATGTATTTATGGTAGGATATTTGGGGGTGGTATAATTTTGAAATTAATTTTAAGACAATTGATCATCAAGAGGTTTCAAGACTATTTATTTTTCTACATTCCCATAGCAGCTTTGACTAAACAAAAGGAAATCAGGAAGCATAAGCCATCTAAAAGCAACAAGATCAATCGCCTTGTTTCATTTAACACAGTGGGATTTCACGCACAATGGACCCATTAATTCATTTCCTATAGAAAGCCTTCTGGTCTATTACTTTTGAAGCCTATGTAATTATTACCTTTTTTTCCACATTTGGATAGAATACATGTAAACATATTCTACCTACAAATCAATGCTTTAAATACTCAATATTTTCTATATGTTTTCCTATTATATGTTGTGAATATATAAAAATATTTTAAACATTTTCCTAATTTGTTTTAATTCCTATAGGCAACATCCCTGTAAACTATTGTGTATTTAACAAGAAACACCAAGAAACACTAATATACATGAATAGTTAAAAACAAAGTTATCATAAAATAATAGTGCAAATGAATAATGTACTGATACCATGTCATACAATCATCCCGTGGCAGAGAAACTAATAGAAAAGTGATGATGCTAAAATGATAAAACAGTATTACTCCCAACTCCTGCAGGAAATGTAGGATTAGTTTTAAGGTACTGACTAGGAAATTAGCATGACATTCAACGCATTTCTCAGTTATACATACAGTAATCCTCCTTATCCATGGGGGATATGTCTCAAGACCCCCAGTGGATGCCTGAAACTGCAGGTAGTACCAAACCCTATGTATCTTCTATGCTTTCCCTATTCATATATACCTAAGATAAAGTTTAATTTATAAATTGAGTACAGTAAGAGATTAGCAAAAAAAAAAAAAGCCAAAAATAAAATAGAACCATTATAGCAATATTTTATAATAAAATAAAATAAGGGTTACTTGAACCAAGAACTGCAATACCAAGACAGTCGATATGATAACCGAGTTGACTCTTAAGTGACTGATGGATGATTAGTGAACTACAGCGTGGATCCCCCTGTGGGACGAAGGGATGATTCGTGTTCTGGGCAGGATGGAGCAGGAAAGTATGAGATTACATCATGCTACTCAGAATGACACATAATTTAAAACTTATGAATTGCTTATTTCTGCAGTTTTCTAATTAATATTTTCAGACTATAGTTGACTGAGATTAACAGATACCATGGAATGTGAAGCCACAGATAAGGGGGGACTTCTGTATTTATCAACCACTCCCTTCCTGTTCTTCCTTCCCATCCATCTGTCCTTCCAACCTGTACTTACTTTGTATACATTATTTAAAATATGTACTGAATCAACTCCCAGCTTTGGGCTGGGAGCAAAATAAGAAACAAGAAGGCATGATACCTGCCCTCCTGAAGAGAGTATTCTAGTGACATATAGAAAAGTCAGTGGACAATCATGTAATCTTTGATAAGTGCTATGACCAAGCTAGTATCAAGAAATAAGAGAACTTATGTCAATAGTTTAACTTAGGATTTTGAAACTACAACACTCCTTTTGAATGAAAATTAGGCAAAAGATGACAACTGAATCACCTGGTGAATAGAGAAAACAGTATTCCATGCAGATAAAACAGTATCAGCAATGGCTTAAATTTAAGGGATAAATTTGTTAACCTGCATATAGAGACTTTCAAAGATGTAATAAAATCTTATCATAACTTTACTTAAAATTTTAGTATGAACACATCCTACTATATAAACACACATATTTCTCTATGGGGGAATGTTTTATTTGCACAATATCTGCTTTACACATACTTTGTTTATTTTTATTTTAGAAATATTAAATCTTTGTAAAATATTTTATAAATGTATTGTAAAATGTATCTGATTTTCAGTTACCACTGAATTGCCTGAATTCAGTGAACACTGAAAGTATTTGCCTGAAGTACAAATGGAATACTAGCTTAATGAAATTTCCTATGGGGGGTGGGGGGAAACAGTTGGATTAAAAGAAATTTAAAAAATATAACAGATAAATCAGGAGAGAAAAATTATGAAATTAGAAGCAACAGGATGTGAATATTAAGAAGAGGGGAAAATTAAGAAGAGGGGGAGCTACTGTAATAAAACAGAATATATATTTCAAAAATTTAAAGATGTATAATGACATTAGTTGAGATCACCTTTAAATTGCCAAATGAAACAAGTTAAGAAAAATTCAGACCTTAAAACATTATAGAGTAAAACAAAAATATCAATAGAAAAGAGAAAATAAAGAGAGTTTCCAAAAACAATGAAGATACTATTTATTTATCAAGAAAAGAATCAAGTGTCACCAAATTTCTCAACTGCAACCCTGGATGGAACAGACAAGCAATTGTTTTTAAAGTATTAATCATTAGGAATTATAAAATTAGATACAAACAACTGGCATTCAATTGAATCAACAATAACAAAAACAATCATGGAAACACAACTTCAGGACATGTGCCAAAGACCCAATTTAAAAAAAAAAATCTTTTGAATGAAGAACTTGAATAAGAAAAGAAAGAAACCCAGGTAATTCTGTAGGAAACACATGCAGCAAGAGTGATACTTTCATAAATTTTTTGTCAAAAAAAATAAAAATGTAATATGATTTTTTTTTAAAGAGAGAAAAAGAGAAAGGGTAGCCATAGTCTGAGAAATAAAATTCTGTACAATAGCTACATTATGAGGTTGTGTAGGTGAAGTGCGTGTGGACTAAGTACTGCATGAGAAAGCAGGGATTTTACAGTCATCCAGATATGTATAAAAGTGTCCCAACCCATGGGATATTCAACGCAGACCCTGGAGGTGGGAGTGGGAATTGGATGGGACAAGAGATGCGAGAAATGGAGACAAGACAGTATTCTGATCAAGTCTCATTTATTAGCCAGAAGGTCACAGTTTATATAGACAGCAGGAGGGAATCAGCAGATAAGGAAGTGAGCAGCAGATGGTTTACTGAGAAAACTGCAGGGCGGGTTGTTCCGGTAAATGGAAAATTCCCATTATCTATGGCAAGTTGCAAAGTTACCTACACCCATAGTGCACAGGAGGGGGGAGGGACGGAAGATAACAGCAAACAAGGCTCTGAGGCCTCGAGGCAATAGCTGGGAGGGCTCTTTGGCTCCGGACAGGCAGGCAGGCTCTTAGGCAACAGCCGGGCTCTATGGCTCTGGACATAAATGTGTGTGTATATTTCCTTATACTTACCTATTTACTTACTACTACTAGCTGCGTGACCATGCATAGGCAGAACAGGGATTCGATTGGAAGAGGTGATGAACCTGTGGCTGATACTTCTAACCACAGTTGCTTTGAGAGAAGAAGCCAGATTTTTTTTTTTAACTGATACCAAAAATTCAGTTTTGCATATGTATGTGTAAACTCTTCATTTTTATATCTGGACAACTAATATACTCTATTAGCATAAAATAGACTAAATGAAACATATTTGCGGGCTAGATCCAACAGTTTTAATATTCTACATTATTATAAGATTGTTTCTTAGCCCTAATTCTTATATCAAACAAGCAGCACTTGAGGAATGTTATCATAAAGGGTATAATGTTACAGTTATACCATTTTCAAACCTGCTTAAATGCATTTGGTAGGCTAGAACTTTCTTTAAGCTTGAATGAAATGAGAATTGTGCTTTAACTTTTCCTATCATTCTCTGATAATAAAATCAGTATAATCACTTTAGTCCCTAGAATAGTATAGTCCTGCAAAAATAGTTGACACTATATACATTACCTAACATTGAACATTTTCCCCTCCCCTCATTTTGGTGTGCTTCCCTAAACCGCCTCTAAAATCTCTATATGACAGATTTTGGCAAAACTTGTCACATTATTTTCCTTTCTTCTGTCCATACGCTAGGGTGGTTCCCTCCCAGACCCCAGGCTTAGCCATGTGAATTGCTTTGGCCAACAGAACAGTGTCAGATGTTACGCACTCAAAGACTTAAAAGTGTTTATGCATTGGGGCTTTCCCTTTCTTGCTGCTATTGGGAACACTGTGACCATCTCCATGTGAACACGTCAAGGAGAGCCTGGTCAATGATGAGAGATAGGTGGTCAAGTCATCTTGTATGTCCTGGCTGAACTCAAGCCAATTGTGAGCTATGTCACTCTGGCCATCCTAGATTATTCCATGTCAGCTGAGCTGCAGACTGAAGCCTAATGTTAGCCAAGCCAGCTCACACAAGGAGAGCCACCAAGCCAACACTCTAAATCATGAGAAATTAATGTCTATTATTTCAGCCCGTTAAGTTTTAAGGTGGTTTGTTATACAATGAGAGCTTACTGATACACTCCATAATTAAGATGAATATATAAACACAAAAATTTTTACTTTGGCAGATGTTGATTGCTTATTATTTCTCTCCTGCTTGCTTTGGTGGCCTCCATGATAGATTCCTCCTGCCGCAACTTTTATAATGTTGGGTAGTGTTTTCTGCTTGCATCAGCTGTTTAATATCTCCACCTCTCTTCCTATCTTTTTAATTTTGCTGCTTCTGAAATTCCATATTCACCTTCATTCTGCTGAGGTGTTTTGCCTGTGGCACAGCCTTCTTGACCGGTATCATTTTCAGATAATCCTACACCATTAGTCCAACTATGAATTTCAGGGCTAGTCTCTGGAAATCATGCACCTTCGCACAAGGCATGGAAGAATGTAACTATTTCCCAAACATTACCAAGGCCAGATAGGATCAAGTCACTTTAGCCCACCTGTCCCTTAGAGAATCTTTTTATAATTGACAGTTTAAAACCAATTAAATGTGCCCCCAATTACAGGAAATGAATACAACCCCTCCAAGTAGTTTCTTTAAAGTCCTTATTCTTAGAATCAAGGTAAGAGGAAAGAACTCTGACACTCAAGATGGGGGTATGAGACCTAGAGCACAGTGAATGGTCTCACAATGAATCTCACCTCGATTTTACAAGTGCCCTCTCTTTTTTCAACCATATTTTACCCTTGCTATGAGGGTAAGAGTTGCCAAACCAGATATTTAACATGTTCTTTCCTCATCCTGCTTAGAAACTGTAGCACCTCAATTTTCATTTATTATCATGGAGTCTCAAATGACCTTGTGAAAAAAAAAGCACCATGTTTTAAAATTTTATAATATTTTGAGTTCTTTCCCCGCTAATTGGTGAAAACTCATTTATTTTGGACTAAACATGTATACCAATCATTTACCTCAAATTCAAACACTATAGTGGGAAGGCAAGGGTGAAGCATGCGATTATCAGGGTCTGACACATCATTCACAAACATCATTTTAAGCTTTCCCATATGTTTCATTATAACACTTTTGAAAAGTCTGACATGATTAAACTTAAAAAAATATACAATGACTATATTTACAGATTAATGAACATCAGTTTATAGTTATAAATTATAATCATAAACAAAGTACATTTGTTAGTTTTTTGCAGTATCACTCTGGAAATGCAATTACCTTCTTGGAGATAAAGTTATGAGGAATAACAAGCCAGGCATTGAGGCCAGGGAGGCCTATGCGGCTTTCTGGCTTTGGCAGTCAGAACTATATCATCTTAGCTAAGTTGCTTAACTTTTATCCAATTTTAGTTTTCTCAAGGGTGTAGCATCAATAGTAATTTTTATATTGGCTTATCATTAGGATTTAAAATAATATAAATTAAAATTTTAAAAACAATTTGCATTTAAAAATTTAAACACACTTTTAAATATGATTACATATAAAATACAATTTTCCTTAATCTCTGCTATCAGGAAGCATAATATGGAATGAGAATGAGGCAGACTCCCAAATCAAAATTATAAGGAGTGGTCTCTGAGCTGCACAAAAATCTCCACTGCCATGGGTGTTCTACTGTATAAATCCTCCAGAGTGGAAAGTATACAGGACAGAGACTATCCAAGCCTACTATAGGGCCCCCAGGGTAAGCGGTACTGGACATTCAAAGAGAATAGGCTTTCAAATACCAGCAGCTGTGGGGTCGGCAGAGCCATACCTGTCCTTAGCACTCCATATCAAAGCCATCATCATAGTATCATCATTATGCTACAAGAAATCTACAACAGCTCTATGTGAGGAATAAGCCTTAAAATGCCCACCAGAATTCAAGAGCTCAGTGAGCTCTTGACCATTACACAGCCAATCTCCACATTATAGAATGTACCAAGTACAAAAGGTGATTATCATGAGACACTTTCTTAAACCACTATTTGGCAGATGTACTTCAAGAAACATTAGTATTTCACTTCAAAATACTGGAAAAACATAGTTTTCAACTATGTTGATAAAATAATGACTACAAAAGTTGGGCTTTTAAGTAAACTGAATTGGGAACAATATAAATAAATTTTATTTTGTAAGTTATTTTAATTTTATTTTAAGAATCAAGCATAAGGGATTTTATTTAGTAGGTGATTATAGCTATTAATGTGGAAATGGGTTTTTGGCTAAATGGATAGGTTTATTATTTATAAATTTATTTAACTCATTCATTTTAAGGTGCCCTGGTGCTCCAGCAATATATGACAAAATATGTTTTAGATGGATAAATACATGAATCCTAATGCAACAAGCTGCATATATAAGAAATAATTAAATTTAAACCAGAACAAGTGCTATAGCAGATAAATCAATGCAGACACAGCACTTAACCTATGAGACAAATGGTTGTGGTCAAGAGAGTCAAACAATGCAGAAAGCTACCATTGTAACAACAGACAAGCAATTCCCCTGCCAAATACTCACATAGGCAGTGAAGTCAAAAGAAACGGCTTTAAAAAACTTTCACCTAGAAGACATTTGGCAGTTTAAATTAAGATGAATGAGATTCTGAAGGCAACTTCATTTGAATTTGCAGCTTAATGTAATTGTTGGTTGTACAAATGGCTGTAACCAAGAATGAATTCCTTCGACACACCTGTGGTGTGAATTGTGTTGGTGTTTTGCTACATTTCATTTTCATTGTTTCTAAGCCAAGAAGAATCTTGGAATGAATCAAAACTATTCAATAATAATTATTAATGATATAAATCTGAACAATATTAGAATATAAATAATATTTAGATACAAGTTTTTTAAAAAACAATAATTACTTAAAAATAAGTGAGTAAAGCATTGCATCTTTTGTAGTAACGTACATAAAAAGCTTGTATTTTCTTAAAAACTCTTTAGCCATTTTGGATATTTTTAATATATGCCTGATATTCAGTGACAAAAATTTGATTGCTAAGCACATCTTATTTTTTATATATCCCATGTGGTAAATTACTGTGATTGTGAGAATTGTGGTTATAGAAATTTGAATACATTTCTAAGTCTGACTGATTTTTCAACCACTATGCATAATTGCTGCCTTTTAAAAATATATATATCTACTGGTGTTTTATATAAGCAATTATTTTATCTAGTAAAGAATTAGTAGTAGAACCCTCAATTTTCATGTCTGTTTCAATTTTTACTTTTGTAATATAAAATGCTGCATCATACTACAATTCAAATGGACAATGACTAGCTTGCCAAATGGAATTTTGAAAAACTATAATTCTCATTTAGATATCTCCAATTTGTCATAATATTTTCAATCAAATCTATGACTAATAGCTATCTTATTAGCAACAATATTTGCAGCAATGCAAGAGAAGATTTGAGCATCATCCCTAATATGGATCATAATTACAGTGACAAAACAGTTTATTCAGCCAAACCAGAATAACACTTGAGAGTAAAAAGTGAGCATCATGAATAGTGAACCAGGATTGTAATGGGCAAACAAGGATAGCCAATTCAATCATAGGTGCTTCTAATGAGGAAAACATATCCATAAAAATAATAATTCTGGGTAAATAGTTTGGAACAGAAACAAATAGGGAAACACAAAAGAAGACCAACAACTGAAGAACAAGAAGCAATATATATTTAGTTTTGATTGTTCTTTAAAAGAAATTAGCTTTAAAGTATTTTTGGTGCTTTATGAAACATATTAATAAAGTGCTTACTTATGACTAGGAAAAATGTCTTTATCATCCTAAAGAAAAATGGGTCAAAATGGATCAATATCATGTAAGAAATCTATAAATTTGCTCCTTAAGGGATCTCTCCATTTGTGCAATAAAACAAACCATACTTTTCCCCCCAAAATATATTTTACACTAATATTGTCAATATCACATGAATTTAGAAAGACATTTTTAAAAACGTGATATCAGAATACTCAAGCTGTAGCAATATTTGTCTACAGTTTTAATAACCCTTCTTTTATCTGATAATATATTTTAAATGTACACTAAGCTACACTTACATAGTCTAGTCATTATTGTATACATAAATACATGAAGTGATAAATTATACTGCATGATTCTCAACATGCAGTAATTAAACTTCTGGTTTCAGTTCTAAAATAAAAACAGCTTGGAAGCAATTACTCCCATCCTTACAACAAGAATGACTAAACAAATAGGGATAGTTTGACTTCCTCCTTTCTGATTTGAATGACCTTAAGTGCTTTCTCTTGCCTTATTGCACTGGCTAGAACTTCCAGTACTATGCTGAATAAGAGCAGGGAAAGTGGTCCTCCTTGTCTTGTTCCACATCTCAGAGGAAAAGCCTCCAATTATTGCCCATTCACTATGAGATTAGTTGTGTATTTGTTATATATGGCCTTTTATGTGGTGGGGTGAATTCTTTCTATACCTAATTTGTTGAGTGTTTTTATCACAAAGGGGTGTTGGATTTTATCAAATGCTTTTTCTGAATCCATTAAAATTATCATATTTGTTCCCCTTCATTCTGTTGATGTGATGTATCACATTTATGGATCTGCAGATGTTGAACCATCCTTGTATCCCTGGGATGCATTCTACTTGATCATGCTGTATGATCTTTTTAAAGTGTTGCTGGATTTTGTTGGCTAGTATTTTGTTGAGAATCTTCCCGTCTGTGCTTATTTTGGATATTGGTCTATAGTTCTCTTTTTGTTGTTGTTGCATCTTTTTTCCAGTTTTGGGATGAGGGTAGCAATGGCCTCAGAAAACCCTAATGACTCTAATTTACTACTAAAACTAATAAATTAATCCAGTACTGTGGCAGGATACAAAATCAACACACAAAAATCAATAGGCTTCCTATACGCCAATAGCAAAATAGCCAAAGAAGAAATCAAGGAAGTGATCCCATTCATGATAGCTACAGAAAAAAATATGAAATACCTGGAAGTGAATTTATCCAAGGAGGTAAAAGACCTCTACAATGAAAACTGCAAAACACTGATTAAAAAAAAAAAAATGAAGAGGACACAAAATAAAAAGATATCTAATGTTCATGGGTCAGAAAAATTAGCATCATCAAAATGTCCACATTACCCAAAGAAATCTACACATTCAACACAGTCCTATCAAAATACTGATGACATCTTTCACAGAAATAGAAAAAATGACCTTAAAATTTTTATGGAACCACAAAAGATCCTGTATAGCTAAAGCAATCTTGAACAAAAAGAACAAAGTTGGAGGCATCACACTTCCTGGCTTCAAAATGTACTGTAAAGTTATAGTAACCAAAAGCAGCATAGTACTGGCATAAAAACAGACAAATTGACCAGTATAATAGAATAGAGACCCTGAAATAAACCCACATATTTATAGCTAACTGATTTTCAACAAAGGTGCCAATAATATACAATGGGGAACGGACAGTCTCTTCAATAAATGGTGCTAGGAAAACTGGATATCCACATGCAGAAGATTGAAATTAGACGCCTATCTCTCACCATACACAAAAATCAACTCAACATGAATCAAAAACTCAAATTTAAGACCTAAAACTATGAAACTACAAGAAGAAAACATAAGGGAAATGCTACATGAAATGGGAGTGGGCAGCACTCTTCTGAGTGAGACTACAAAGGCACAGGCAACTAAACCAAGAATAGACAAATGGGACTATATTTGCCTCGGACTGAATGTCCTCCCCAAACTTAATTCCCACTGTAACTGTTGAGGGTGGAAAATCCTATTATGGTCATTGAAAGGTGAGGCCTTTGAAGAGGCGATTACATTGCAGGACCATGCATGCTGTAGTGAGTAGATTAAAAATGGTGGTCAAGGACATGGTCTTGAGAGCTTTAAAAAGAGGGTGAATAAAGAGGTTAGTCTCTTCTCTCCTTGCTCTGCCATTTTCGCAATGTGATACCCTGCCATCACCAAAGTCACCACCAAAGAAAGCCTTCACCAGATGTATTCCCTGGACTTTAGACTCCCTAGCCTCTGAAACAGTAGGCAACATTTTTTTTTCTAATAAATTACCCAGTTCCAAGTATTTTGTTATAAGCAAAAGAAACAAACTAATGCAACATCAAACTTAAAAGCTTCTGCATAGAAGGGGCACAACAAAGTGAAGGGGTACAACAAAGTGAAGAGACAACCTACAGAATGGGTGAAAGTCTTTGCAAAGTACCCAACAGATAAGAGGCTAATATCCAGAATATATAATGAACTTAAACAACTCAACAGCAAAAAAACAAATAACCCCAGTTATTTGTTCAAAATCGCTAATGTTCAAAATCACTAATCATCAGGGAAATGCAAGTTAAAACCACAATGAGATATCATCTCTCTCCTGTTAGAATGCCATTATCAACATGACAAAAAATAACAAATGCTGGTGAGGATGCAGAGGAAAACAACGTCTCCTATATTGCTGATGGGAGTGTAAATTAGTGCGGCCATTGAGGAAAACAGTATGGAGGTTCATCAGAGAACTAATAATAGATTTCTCCTACAACCCAGCTATCCTACTGCTGGATATATACACAAAGGAAATGAAATCAATATGTCAAAGACACCTGCACTCCCATGTTTATCACAGCACTATTCCCAATAACCAAGAGATAGAATCAACCTCAATGTCCATGAACAGATGAATGAATTAAAAACAAAACAAAACAAAAAACAAAAATAACTATAGTATATATACACAGTGGAATACTACTCAGCTATTAAAAAAAATGATATCCTATCATTTTCAGCAATATGGATGGAACTGGAAACCATCATGTTAAGTGAAGTAAAAAAGGCACAAAAAGACAAATACCAAATGATATTGAAACAACATGCTGTACCCCATATATAAGTACAAGTAAATGTTAAAATATTTTGAATAAAAATTATTTAATCCATTTTTTTAAAAAGAAAAAGCTAAACAAAATAAAAACCAATGACTTTTTTTCAACATATCAATGAACTGAGATGACAAGGCAAACCACCACCCAGAAATCTGGAGAGACAGGTTAATCCAGAGAGTCACAGGTGAGATCTGCTGTATGGGAGCAGAAGCCACTAGCAGCAATACTTAAATGGTAGTTTTGTATAATAGCAATATTGCCAAATTTCTGAAGACCAGTGTCACCAGCATGAATGGGAAATTCCTGGGGAGCCACGGTATTATGGGACCCCCAACACTCATAGGCCTTACCTTGAAGAACCCCTCCAGATTTTCACAGTAAAGACCTGAGAAATGTCATCTTAATGGTTTTGATAGGGGAGAGGAAGAGTAATCATTGCTAAATTGGACCAAAGGCCTAATGTCAAGGAGAGAAGGCTTTGTTAGATCTTTATTCCACCTGGGTAAAAAGCAATTCTCTCACTCCAGTTACTTCTTATCTCAGTTAAAGGGGGAAAAAGGGCTAAGAAAGCCTTATAAAGGTCACAGGCCAGTCCCAGAAAGAAAATTAGATTTAATGATAAAATTACGGAATAATTCCCTTCCTCCACACTTGACTATCAAACAAATAGGACTTTAGCGTAATAATAGTAAGTTACAGCTAACAGGTCTTCATGAAGCATAATTTTTGAGAAGTATTTAGGAAGACCCAAAGCCAAAAGAACAGACAGAAAGTATAGTAGAAGAATTAGAAGTCTCTGGTATATACAATCATAGCTGTAGCAAAGTTTAAACATGACCTAAATCTAGCCAGATTAATGCAAAACTTAACATTAAAGGCTAATTTAACTCACTTTCTATTGCCCAGTACATCATGTTCAGCTTCCAATAAACAGTTATAATGCATGCTAAAAGGCAAGTAGAACAAAGTCTGAAGAAAAAAAGCAAGCATCAAAATTACTTATATAGAGACAAATTTTGGAATTGGGGAATTTAAAATAATCCTTTTATATTTTTTTTTATTCATACATACTTATGGGGTACAGAGTTGATTATCAGTATTTGTGTATAGTATGTGATGATCAAATCAGTATTATTAGCATGTTCATCATTACAAATCATAATTACTTTTTGTGTCCCTTGACTAATTACCACTTAAAGCTCCTCTCCCTCCCTCTTTCCCACCTCTAGTAATTATAGGTCTATTCTCTCCTTCTGAAAGTTCAATGTTTTATTATGGTCTTTCTCTCTTTTTGTGTTTCCTAGCTACCACTTATAAGTGAGGACATGTAGTATTTCTCTTTCTTTTCCTGGCTTCTTTCACTTAACATAATTTTCTCCAAGCTCATCCATGGTGTGGCAAATGGCAGAATTTTTTTTTTATTTTTTTTTATGGCTGAGTAGCATTCTATTTTGTGTATATACCACATGTTCCCTATCCAGTTATCTGTTGATGGACATTTAGGTTGGTTCCATATCCTGGCTATTGTAAATACACCTGCAATGAACATGGGAGTGCAGGTGTCCCTTCAACATGATTTCCATACCCATAAGTGGGATTGCTGGATCATAAAGTAGTTCTATCTGTAGTTGTTTGAGAAACCTCCATACTGTTTTCCGTAATGGCTGTACTAATTTAAAGTCCTACGAATAGTGTAGAAGGGTCCCCTTTTTCCACATCTTCACCAACATTTGTTATTCTCAGTCTTTTGGTTTTGTTTTTTCATTTTTTGTGATTGGCCAGTGCAGGGATCTGAACCCATGACCTTGGTATTACAAGGCGGTGCTCAAACCAACTGAGCCAACCAGCCAGAACATTGATAACAGCCAGTCTAGCTAGGATGAGATGATATCTCAATGTGGTTTTGATTTGCATTTCCCTGATGACTAGTGATTTTGAGCATTTTTCATGTACTTGTTGGCCATTTGTTTGTCTTCTTTGAAAAATGTCTATTCAGCTCTTTTGCCCATTTTCAAATTGGATTATTTGTTTTTTTATTATGAAGTTGTTTGGGTTCCCTGTATATTATGAATATTCATCCCTTGTTGGATGTATGGTTTGCAAATATTCTCTCCCATTCAGTAGATTGTCTTTTCATTCTGTTGATTGTTTCCTTTGTCATGCAGAAGCTTTTTAGTTTGGTATAATCCCATTTGTTTATTTTTTTATTTTGTTGCTTGTTCTTTTGTGGTCTTATTTATAAAGTCTTTGCCCAGTCCTGCTTTCTGAAGTTTTCCCCTTATGTTTTCTTCTAGGAGTTTTATAGTTTCAGGTCTTGTTGGGCATAACTTTGCGCGCATGCGCCCTGACGCGCACGGGCACCATTTCATGCGCCCCGCGGCCACCATTTCACTAGCGCTCAACGGCACGTAGCTGCCAGCCTCGCCCTTCCGGGTCCCAGTGATTCAGCAACTTTAGTTCCGTATTCGCGTAAAGCCTCCCCACCACCTCACCCTATCCTTTTAAGCCCTTCTTATTGGCTCTTTGCTTGATCTCTCATATCAAAACCCGCCCTGCCCTTTTTCCCTATATAAGCTCCAACACCCTTGCAATAAACGGAGTTCCGGCTTTGACCACTCTCCTGGCTCGGTGGTGTTCTTTCTCGGCCCCCGGGGAGGAAGGTCCTGGGGGGGAAGGGCCGTGCCAGCGACACTCATCATCCCGCTCAGCCCCACAAGGAACCCCCAGCTGGACCGGGGTCTCTTCCCGCTCGGTTTTGTCGGCCTCTGGCTCAGGGAGGCCCGACAAGGTCTCATACTTAAGTCTTTAATCCATTTTGAGTTGACTTTGGTATATGGCTAGAGATATGCATCTAGTTTCATTCTTCTACAGATGGATATCCAGTTTTCCCAGTACCGTTTACTAAAGAGGCTGTCTTTTCTCCAATATATGCTCTTGGTGCCTTTGTCAAAGTTCAGTTAGCTGTAAGTACGTGGGTTGATTTCTGGGTCCATGTGTCTGTTTTATGCCAGTACCATGCTGTTTTGGTTACTATAGCCTGTAACTTTGTAGTATAATTTGAAGTCAGATAGGGTAATGCCTTTGGCTTTATTTATTTATTTATTTGCTCAGGATTGCTTTGGCTACTTGTTGTTCCAGACGAATTTTAGGATTTTTTTTTTTCTATTTCTGTGAAGCTTCCAATATTGCATTGAAGCTGTAGATTGCTTTAGGTAGTATGATTTTTTCAGAAAATTAATTTTTCGAATACATGAACAAGGAATGTCTTTCTACCTTTTGTTGTCCTGTTTAACTTTTTTCAGCAAAATTTTGTATTTCTCATCATAGAGATCTTTCACCTCTTTGGTTAAATTTATTCCCAGGTGTTTTATTCTTTTATTACTTATTATAAATGGACCTGCTTTCTTTTTTGTTTGTTCGTTGTTGGTGTATAAGAATGCTACTGATTTTTGTATATTGATTTTTTTTATCCTACAACAAGGAAGCCCACTCTCACCACTCCTACCCAACACAGTAGTGGGAGTATTAGCCAGAGCAATCAGGCAAGAGAAAGAAATAAGGGCATTAAATAGGAAAATACAAAGTCAAACTGTTACTGTTCAGAGATGACATGATCTTATATACAGAAAAACCTGTAATCACTACTAAAACATGCATTTTTTTCCTTGAGCTGAAAAATAATCCTGATTAATATGTTAAGGGCTTTAATGGAAAAAGTAAGACAGCATGAAAAAGCAGATGGGTAATGTAAGGAAAGAGATGGAAATTCTAAGAAAGAATAAGAGAGATGAAAAAACAAGCAACAGAAATGAAGAATACCTTTGAAGGGCTCACCAATTGACTGGAAACTGATGAGAAAACAATTAGCAAGTTTGAATATAAGGTGATAGAAAAAATACCAAACTGAAATCCGAAGAACAAAAGAATGACAAAATAACAACAGCAATAACAAAAAATAAATAAATAAAACATCCAAGAACTACAGAACAATTTCAAAATGTTTAATAGATGCATAAATGGAATACCAGGGGAGAAGGAAAAAAAAAAGGAGTGTAAAAAATACTTGAATTAATAATGGCTCAAAGATTTCCAAAATTAATAAAGGCAACAAACCAGAGATCCAGGAAGCTCAGAAAACACCACTCAGAGTAAGTAACAAAAACCACAACTTGGCATATCGTATTCAAATTGCTGAATATCAAAGTCAAAGAGGAAACTTTGAAAAAAAGAAAGAGACAACATAGAACCTTTTTACCTTTACAGGAATAAGTATAAGAACTACAACAGACTTTTTATCAATGCAAAGAAGAGAATATACTCGAATATTTTAAGTGTTAAAAACAAAGTCTTGAAACCATCCAGTAAAATAATACTTCAAAAATGAAGAACAAAGACTTCATAAAACAAACAAAAATTGAGGAAATTTATAGAGAGCCTACCTGCCCTACAAAAAATGGTAAAAGTAATTTTTCAGGGAGAAGAAAAATTATACTGGTCAGAAACTTGAATTTTAAGTGTTAAAAACAAAGTCTTGAAACCATCCAGTAAAATAATAATTCAAAAATGAAGAACAAAGACTTCATAAAACAAACAAAAATTGAGGAAATTTATAGAGAGCCTACCTGCCCTACAAAAAATGGTAAAAGTAATTTTTCAGGGAGAAGAAAAATTATACTGGTCAGAAACTTGAATCTACAAAAAAAAAAAATAAATGAAGAAAAGTAAAACTAAATTTTTAACTTTTTATCCTTAATTGATAAAATGGTAGTTATTTAATAATAGTAATAATAGAGGGATAAATGAAATGAATGACAACAATTTTATAAAGGGTAGACAATAGTATTTGGGAACACTCTGTCGTAACAAACCCATCACCCACGAGAAATGGTATAATGTTATTTGACAGTGAATTTAGATTAGTTAAAAATGTATGTTGCAAACTCTAGGGAAACCACTTTAAAAAAAAAAACATAATTGAAATGTGTTAAGATGGAAGAAAGAAATAACAGAAAATGACTAATTAAAGACAAAAAAAGAAGAAAAAAAAAAGAAATTAAAGGGCACAAATAGAAAATATCACAAACTTGTTAGATATTAAACCAACTAACTCAATTGCCTTAAATGTGAATGTTCTAAATATATCAATTAAAAACTAGAGATTGTTGCAGTGGTTGCAATAACAAGACTCAACTACAGTATTGTCTACTGAGCACTCACTTTAAATATAAAGTTTCAGATAGGTTTAAATAAAGGGACGGAGGAAGTTATATTATGCTTGCAGCAAGCAAAGGAAAGATGAACAGTCTGTATTAATTTTGGACAAAAGAAGTATCAGAACAAGGAAAATTATCAGAAAGAGGGACATAACATTATGTAATTGTTCCAAAAACATATAACAATCTTAAACATGTATACACCTAGAAACACACACCAAAATACATGCATCAAAAGCTCATAGAATGGCAAAGAAAATTACACAAATCCTATATTATATTTGGGGACTTCAACTCCAATATTTTATTAATTCATAGATCAAGATGTCAGAAAATCAGTAAGAATAAAATTAACATCAATATCACTGTCAATCACCTTGATCTAATGAAACTTATAGAAGATTTTATCCAACACCAGCAGAATACTCATTCTTCTTAAGCTTTCACGGAATATTCACCAAGATAGATTACATTCTGGGCCATTAAATACACCTTAAAATTTTAAAAGTACACAAAACAGAAAAACTGTTCTCAGACAACAAAATTAAACTAGAAAACAATAACAGAAAGATGATTGAAAATTCCCAAATATTTGCAGACTAAACAAGTAATGAGTAAAGAAGGATAAATAAAGAAGTCTCAAGAGAAAGTTTAAAAATATTTGAACTAAATAGAAATGAAAATATAACTTATTAAATTTGTGTCCTGCAGCAAAAGCAGTGCTTAAAGTGAAATTTATAGCATTAAGTACACATATTGAAAGGAAAAAAAGATCTAAAATCAATAATCTAAGCTTCATACTTAGGAAAGTATAACAAGAAAAGCAATTTAAACATAAAGAAAGCAGAAGAAAATAAATAAAAATTGAAACAGAAATCAATGATATTGGAAGCAGGAAAGCAATAGAGAAAAATCAATAAAACCAGAAGATGCTTCTGTGAAAAGAACAGTTAAATCGATAAGCCTCTATCCAGATTCACCAACAAAAAAAAAAAAAAAAAAAAAAAAAAAGAGAGAGAGAGAGAGAGAAGACACTAATTACTAACATCAGAAATGAAAGTGAAGCCATCACAGCCAATGGACATTAATGTTCCATGGAAGTTTAAAGGATAATAAAAGAATAGTAACAACCCTGTGCTCACAATTTTGATAAGTTAGGTAAAATCGGCCAATTCCTTGAAAGACACAAACTACAAATAATCACACAAAAAATGACAGATAATATGAACAGGTCTGTATATTTTAAACAAATTGACTCAGTAATGAATTACTTCCCAAAAAAGAAAATATCAAGGGCAGGAGGTTTCACTGGTTAATTGTACCACACATTTTAGGAAGGAATAATACCAATTTTAAACAATTTCTTCTAGAAATTTGAAACAGTGGGAACATTTTCTAACTCATTCTATGAGACTAGCATTCTCCTAGTACCAAAAGCAGTTAAAGACATTACAAGAATGAAACTACAGACCGACTTTTACAAGGCCAAGTCAACATTTAAGAAGTCAATGAGTGTAATATTATAAATCAATAAAGTAGACAAAAAAATCCAAATGACTATATCATTGATACTGAGAAGGTACTTGACAAAATCCAGCACCCATTCATGATAAACTCTCAACAAACTAGGAATAAAAGGAAACTTCCTCACCTTGATAAAGAATACCTACAAAAAACTGAAGCTAACATCATATACTTAACAGTGAGAAAGTGGAAACATTTTGCTTAAGATTATGAACAAAGGAAGGTCCTCTCTCAGCACTTCTATTTAACATCATATTGATATTTTTAGCTGGTGCAATAAGACAATAAAGTAAAATAAAATGTTTACTAATTGGGAAAGAAGAAATAAAATTGTTTGCAAATGTCATGATTGTTTATATGGAAAATCCAAAAGTATATCACAAATACTCCTGGAACTATTAAGCTAGTGTAGCAGGTTACAGGATAAAAGTTAAATATAAAATTAAATTACTGTTCCATGTACTAGCAAGAACTAGATTTTGAAATGGGGAAAGAAAACATAATACCCATCATTCAATATAGAAAAAAAATCAAGCAGTTTTAAATCTACCAAAATATGCACAAAACTTACTTGTGCTAAAAACTACAAAACTCCGTTGAAAATAATCAAAAACAAAATCTAAAGAAATGAAGAGATATTCAATATTCATGGATTGGAAAACTCAAGATTGCTAAAATGTTAATTTTTCCAAATTGATCTATGAATTAAATACAATCCCAATCAAAATCTGTGCAAGCTACCTTGTATATACTAACAAGCCAATTCTAAAGTTCATGTGTGAGGGCAAAAGATGTAGAAGAGCCCACACAATACTTTAATAAAGTTTTTATTAAACTTTATCATTTAGAGAAGTTTTAGGTTTACAGCAAAATTGAGTAAGGTACAGAGATTTCCCACATACTCTCTGTCCCCAGACATGAATAGCCTCCCTCTGTATCACTATGCCTTACCAAAATGGTGCATTTATTACAACTGATGAACCTACATTGGGAACTCAACTTTAAAATATTCAAATATTTAAAATATTTGACATACCCTGTGCCATTTTTCAGAATATCGGTATATGTGGTTTCTTCCAGTACACATTTTAGAATATTCTATATTTTGGTAACAGGATTAGACAGTAAAAGCTGGGAACACTGAAAATATTAATAATGTCAAATGTAGGGAAATTCAAATAGTATTTGTAAAAATACTAAACACCTCTCTGTGTTTGAAATACTCGTTTTTGAATATGGAAAGAAACCTATTCTTATCTAAGAAGCATAATGTATGTCTTGAATGTTACGAGGTACTCATGTAGAAAATGTGTTTGCTTATTTTTATTAAGCAAAATATAAAAAAGAAACACTCTGACTTCATAAAATAATTTATCTCAAGTGGAATGTACATCAATATATTTAACAAAGAAGGCAGTAAAGATCATAGTTTCTTTCCATGTGTACTGTAATGCTTGGCAAAAACAATTTTATTTCTCATTTAAGAGAAAACGGACATATAAATTGAAAATAGAAATAAAAATAGGTGAAAGTAAAAGTATTTTGTCTCTCCATTTATTTTTTCATTTTGAATCTTTCACTTTTTATTAAATTTGTTTCATTTTCTGATAAACAGAAGCATATTGGCAGTTTAGTCAAGAAGGAATTATCTTAATACAGTCTTTGGTATATATGCATTTAAAAATTATTTTTTAAAAAAAGTTACATAAAATAAAAAAGACTGACTTTTTTTATGTCTTGTACAAAAGAGCTATTTGGAATGTTAGCATTCTGTCTACCCTCCATAGAATTGTTGATTTGAACTTTAGCAGTAAATGGCATTCCAGTCTTGTTGCCATAGATATATTAAAACTTCTTGCAGGTTACTGCTTTGTGTCAGGTTCTGTCAATGAGTAAAATGCTCTTGTCTAGGGATAAAAATACCTGCCAGGAGCAGATGGGGGCTTAACACGGTGTCAGCATTGTGGAAAAGTCAACATTTGTTCTGTAGTTCACTGCAACAGTATCGAAAATGAAAGCTGAGTCTAATAGAGTGACAGCAAGGAACAAAGCAATGGCAGCAAAAGAAGGGCTGGGTTTCAAAAATAATTTATTTCATATTTCCTTTTGTATTAGTTCCCTAGGGCCACTGTAACAAAGTACCATGAACTGGGTGGTTTAAACAAAAGAAATATATTATCTCATAGTTTCGGAGGCTAGAAGTCCAATATCAAGCTGTCGTCAGGGTTGGTTACTTCTCAAAACATTGAGGGAACAGGCTATTTCAGTGTCTCGCTCATCTTCTCCCTGTGTCTTTATTATTTTCCCTTTTTATAAGAACACCAGTCATATTGAGTGAGGGCCCACCCTAATGACATCACTTTTACTTGATTACCTTTGTAAAAACCCTATCTTCAAATTAGGTCATGATCTGAGGTGTTAGGACTTCAACACAGGAATTTGGGGGAAACAATTCAACCTATCGCACCTGGACACACTAAGAGGTAGTTATTTTACCCATAGATTCCTGAAGTTTTAGTTTCAATTGCTCACTCTTACCGATATATTTATGTTATGTGTGGATTTAAGTAATTAGCCAAGAAAATTATAGTTAACAATTTATTAAACATATATGAAAAGATAAATATTGGTAAAAGTGATGACCCCATTTTGGTCAACATTTCATCTGCAAGTATTAGGAATTTTGGATGTAAAGGTAAATCTTGTGGGATTTGCCTGTTTTATTTTTTGCCCCTAGTCTACAAATCAGCTCACTCAATCGTCAATAACAGTGGATTGGGCTGCAGGATACATATACAGATGTTAGGCTTGTTTTGAAATAATTACAAAGATAATGTAATTTCAGCTGACCTTTGTGAATTCTCTAATAGAATCATTTTATCAAGTATTGTAGTAACGGGTTTCCACATTTGAAGGGTAGAGGATGTTACAGGGACCACCTTCTTTCCTGAAATAACTAAAAACCAGGTAACTATATGAAACTATGTTTCTCAGGACATTGAAGCAACGTAGGATTTTTTTTTCCCCTTGAGAAATAGGTTCCATGAAAAGATAGTCAACACCATTAATCATTAAGGAAGTGCAAATTGAGACCACAATAATATAATACTTCACACCCACTAGGATTACTTTAATCAAAAAGGCAGACAAGTACTGACATTAATGTGGAGAAATTTAAACTCTCATGATTGCTGATGGGAATGTAAAATGGTATAACTACTTTAAAAAACAGTTAAGCAGTTCCTCAAAATGTTAAACACAGTTACAATATGACCTATCAGTTTCACTTCTAGGTATTTAACTAGAAATGAAAATCTAAGTCCACATAAGAACTTGTACGCAAATATTCACAGCAGCATTATTTATAAAGCCAAAAAGTAGAAAAACAAAAATACGTTCCACTGATGAAGTAAACAAGATGTAGTATATCCATATACTGAAATATTATTTGGCAGTAACAGAGAATGAATTATTGATGCTTGTTACAACATGGATCAACCTTGAAAACATCATGCTAAATGAAAGAAGCCAGTCACAAATTATGACATATTTTATTAATCCATTTCAGTTAATGAAATGCCAGAATAGGAAAATCTCAAGAGACAGAAAGTAGATTAGTGGTTTCCCAGGGCTGAGGAGGATGGGCATCGCACATAAGTGCTAACAGATAGGTATCTTTTTGGAATGATAAAAATGTTCTTAAAATAGATTGGGTTGGTAATTCTTTGAAACCATTAAACTGACTATACTAATAGAAGCCCATACATCAGAGGCCAAGAAGAATGAAAGTAGTTCTATTTTACATGCATCACACAATATTTGCTTCAATATCTATTGTCCTATAAGACATTTCAGGCTTCTGACAAACAATTGTAAGGTATACAAAATGGAATGCAAAAAACAAATTCTAAAGAGACAAAGCAATCATCAGAACCAGATGAGGGACACATTTTAAAACAATCAAACAATTTGTCCCAACTGACATTTATTAAGCATTCTCACCTACAAAAGCAAAATACTGTACACCATGAACCCTTTGAATAGGTGTTCATCATTAATCATTAAGGAAATGAGTAATAAAACCATAATAAAATACCATTACACACCCACCTGAATGGTTAAATTAAACAGAATGAAATCCCCATATTTGGTGAGAATGTGGAGCAACCATAATTCTCATATGTGTATAATCACTTTGGAAGAAGTTCTGTTACCCTATGATCCTGTAATTCTACTACCAGGTATTTACCCTCCAAAATAAAAACATATGTACACAAAAAGTCATATTTAGATGTTCCAAAGCAACTTTATGCATTGTGTCTGAAAACTCAAACCATCCAAATCCACTAACAGGAGACCATATTAAGGAACTGATGTATTTCCATACAATGTAATACTGCTTGCCAGTAAGAAGAGATGATAACTATTTGACTTGATTTATTTCAAATTATGAAAAAGACATAAGTATTCTATGGTCTAGAAATATAAGACCAAGAGTGCCTCTTATGAGGGCATGAAGATTAAGTAGAAAGGGGTCCGATCAAACTTTTAGGGGTGACAATAATATCGCATATTTTGATTGGAGTTTGGTTTACAAGAGTGTGCGCATTTGTCAAAACTCAGAAAGCATATATTAAAGTTTGTGCAATGTATTGTGTGAAAATTTGAAATCAGAGTAAAAGAATTACAAACAAATATTGAATTCTAGTTAATGATCTGCATGCCGAAATATTTAGAAGTGTTCTGATGTCTGTAATTTATTTTGAATTTTATCAAAACTAAGATGGATTAATGGATGGAGGTATGCATAAAGGATGGATGTTTGATGAAAAAGAACAATAAAACTTTCATGATATAATCTAGGGGTGTGTATATAAGTGTTCTCTATAAATTTTTTTTCAACTTTGCTACATGTTTTAAAGTGTTCATAATAAAAACTAGAGAAAAAAGAAATATAGAAAAGGCCAACCACTGTCTCCAACCACGACAGGCTTCTATGGAGAAAAGGATAAAGTATAAATTTTGTGAAAGTTTATAGTTTTGACTATTACATAAGAATGAATATTCTAATCTGTAGAGGAAAAGCAATAAATACTTAATTGTTCCTAAATAAGACTTAATTGTGCCTACATTACCAAGAGATCATTTTGTTATATGAGAGACTGAGCAGAAAAGTCACAAATCCTGCCCCAGATACCATCTAATGGGAAGAAAAACTAGCCTAACATAATAAGTTTCAAAGAGTAGTTGTGGGTGAAATAACGTTACTCTGTTTTCATTCTAACACTTCCACAAACAAGATTTTCCTGGCAAGGTTAAATATTTGGTTTAGATTAAGTATTATATATCGATAGTGTCCTCAAACTATTCAAGGTGTGATTTTCCAACAATGGGATGAATTATTTTTCAGTGGTTCAAAGAATAGAAATTGCAGCCAAACTGTCTAGTATTTTATGCTAGCTCTACATTTATTAACTGTGGAATAAAATTGCTTAACCTCAGAGAGCAACTGTTCTCACCTGTAAAATGGAGATAATACTAATACGCATCACATGGAGTGATAGTTAGAATTAAGTGAATTAATGTCTATAGCACTTAGGAAAGTGTGATATAAATACTGGAAATTATTGCAATGTTGAATATTGTTTGTACTTTTATAAATACATTTGATATCATAGCTAAATGACTCTCTTTTATCTTTATAGCATTTAATAAGTTTGCTTCTCGCACCAAAGGTATAATCTAATCAGGCCGAGCTATTTCAGTGAACTTTTAAAAAGCATAAATTGAACAAAAAGAAAAATGACTAATCATGTTATAAAAAGAACTTCCTTACAATTATAAGAAATGTATACTTTTCGTCCAAAGAGTTCACAATCTGGCACTCATATCACATGTCTTTAGCATTGTATTTTATTTTTATGGACACATTTTTAAGTACACATGATACACACACTCACACATAGACATCGATGACTGGCATGTATTTCCTAATATTTAAAATTTTTCTTTTGCATTTTCTATATCACATTAACAGAGTTGATATGCAGCATTTGTAAACATTTATATTGCTTCTCATTTGGCATGTGTAGATTGTTGTGCTATACATGGTAGAAAGACTATACTCCGAATCACTCATTCTTCATTAATTTTTCCAAGAACATGGAAATTTAGCATCCATGTGGTGGCCTCACAGAGCAGGAATTGATTCAGCATATGACGTCACAACTTCCTCAGACTCATCCCCAGAATTTCTTTTTTTGTTGTTGACTGGTAAGGGGATTGCAATCCTCGGCACAGTGTGGTCTGCACCACACTCAGCCAGTGAGCACACCGGCCATCCCCATATAGGATCCGAACGCGCAGCCTCGGCGCTACCAGTGCCATACTCTCCCGAGTGAGCCACAGGGCCAGCCCAATATTTTCTAATCCCTATAAATTGTTGTGGATTCTGTATAACACTTTAACTTCTACAGCCAGAGAAGCCAATGATGTCACTAAATCTTCTTTGCCACAATAGAGTATTTTATTATGTATATTAGTGTGTGTGTGTGAATATGTGCATGCCTCCAGGGGATGCAAATAGAGGTATGTCCTTAATAAACCAATAGATTTTCAAAAAGTAAAACAAGACTGGTTTAATTAGAATGGCATCTTTACTTACATTTTTTAATTTTAGAAAATATTATTGTAATGTAGGGGTAAGAAAAAGATTTTCTACTCTTGGCACAGTCATTTAGAAATTTAATCACTGTAAGTCTGAGTTCTCTTTTCTATAAAAGGAAACTCTTTTCAGTATATTTTTTTAAGATAACAGAATATATGGACCTCCAGACCAAAGAAGTTCTCAACAACTTGTAGCTATTATTAAGTACTTAGTGAAAGAAAGTGAGCTGAAATGCTGGGTACCATTCAAGCTTTATTAAAGAAAGAAATCTGCTAGGCTGTACTCAAAATGGAGGACAGCCCATGGGTGCCCTGAAAATAGGAGACAGAGGCTAACATAGGGAGGTGGGAGTTTTTATTGGTATGTTGGTGCCAAGAGCTGGGTGATGTAATTCTGGGGTGGTGGTTGAATTAGGTCATGGGAGTGGAGAGTTCTGTGCATGCAGAAATGCTGCAAGTTTCATTTTCTCTGAAACCATGAAGCTTCTTGTAAAAGAGAATGGGGGAGGTGAGGTGAGGGGCTGGATGGTGCCATTTTGTACTTGGGCTTGTCTAAAATGGTGCTGGTTATGTTGCAGATCTATTACATAGTTTTTTAAAATTCAAATTTCATATCTCAGCTCAACTCATACCATAACAATAAGGAATTTTTAAATGGACAAAAAAAAATATGTATACTCACAATACGAATGAATTGTGCCAAATTTCGGTAGGACACCTAATGGATTTGGATTAAAGTTCAAAATAGTTTGATGAATTTAAAAGATAGATATAATTATAACTGATATTTCACTTAGGCAAAAAACAATATTTCAATAATTGAATTATCTGGTAGTGTTTTAAAGAAAGACAAGAGTATTACTGAGAGGCAAACTAGATGATTCACATAAATCTTCATCTCAGTAATAAAGATATTTCTGTTAAACACAATGTTCAGAAGAGAAACAGATGGAATTTGAAACTGTTCCATATCACAAACAGAGGAGTTTAAATAGCAGGACAATAAGACAATTTGCCTTTATTCTGGTAACAGAACTTGTGTCTTCAGGATGTTAGTTACATGAGTACAAGTTCAGTTCATTTTCAATGAGAAGTAATGAATAGGAATTTAGCTAAACCTTGCACAGACAGAAGAAATTTCCAACTAAGATAATGTGGAGACATGAGACATGGGTTCCAAATAAGATCGTGGATTCTCGTTCCTTAAAGATAAAAATAAGATATCCATCTTGGAATTACTTTACTGCAGACCTAGGATTAAAGGAGGGAGATGAATGAAGTAGACTTTAAAGTTTCATTCCAGGACTGTAATTCAGTGAATTTCTTATATTCACCATTTTCACCTTGTAATAGATTCAGTAATGCAGCAAAATTACCAGGCAACCCAATTTCTTAGGGTTGTAGCAATGTCACAGATAATTAAATAGACACTGGGGTTTTGTCCTGGTTTCAATAAATTGGCCAGCTGGACTACCAGCAACATCTCCCTATGTAGTTATAGAGAGCTAGCAGTGTGTTAATAAAAGCCTTGGGGAGGGCCTCCAAACTATTGACCATTTTCTACAGAATATGTAGCACTGAGCAAATTCAAAATATATATCTAGTACTCCTATAGTTTAGAAAGTATGGAAATTAGGGAAAAAATGGCTTATACCATCCCCCCCCACCTCCATAGAACTGTTAATCCAACAACTCACAGCTGTTAATAATTAATACTCAAAGGAAAAACACATTTGCAATTTAATTAAAGCGTAAGCTGGTCCATTTTATTTAGGAATTTCGTGGTAAAGAAAATATTCCTCCCCAACGCCCATTTATTAAACTAATGTTTCTAATACTTGACTTTTCTCACATTTGATTGTCAATGCTGTTAACATTGAAATTAGTCTAACAGAAATAAGAAGCTTTAAAATAATGAAAATAAAATAACTTATGTATAATAAAATTCAATTAGTTAATTAAGCATAATATAAATATCATCCAACACTTTTAAAGAAGTCAGTCAGCTTAAAGTTGTCTACTGAGAAAAACAAGATGGAGGATAAAATTCTGTATATTTTTTTACTTTTGCTCATGAAGTAAGAATAGGTTTTATTATTGCTCACTATTCAACAATTCAAATCAACAATACTAATAATTTGTAATAGAATCGTTATAGAAAGTTAAATATTATACTTCAAAATTTATGGAAACATAATAATAATAATAAATATCAGGTTCTAATAGTGCTATTTCTTCCTCAGTCTGTTAAAGAAAAGAGAGTTCTAATTTTAAGAGACTCTCCCCGGGGGAGCAATCCTTGAATATAAATTTCAATGGCAATTTCTGCACTTATCAGAACAGTTTGGAAATTG
The DNA here is from genome assembly GCF_000696425.1 of Galeopterus variegatus. Taxonomy (NCBI): domain Eukaryota; kingdom Metazoa; phylum Chordata; class Mammalia; order Dermoptera; family Cynocephalidae; genus Galeopterus; species Galeopterus variegatus. The sequence continues at coordinate 302,102 of NW_007726386.1, read as the reverse complement.
CACATATTCATTTTTAGGTCTTTTATTTTTCAAATTTAAACATCACAACCCTTAAGTGTTTTAATAAAAGTTAAACTGACATGCTACTAACTTTCAAACTAAAGTTTTAGAATATTTCTTTTGGCCAAATAATCTTTAAGTGTAGATGTTTATTCCTTATCTGTATATGAGGGGTCTTCAAATAGTTTATGAAAAGTTCTGTATTGTCTTTTAATTCAATTTTTCATTAAGTTTTTGAAGTATCCTTATATACATATTATATAAAAACAGCTTTAGAGTCTAACAATGTGCCTCACTGTAAACTGCTCCTATGATATTTGTGAAACTTTTATCTATAAAATATTTAAAAAACTGAGAAATTCCTGAATCACAATGTAATCTTGTAATATCATGTAGAGTTTAAGAGACAATATTTTACAGAGATTTAGTCCTAGATAATTGACATATTCTTTTCTTTTTTTAAATTTTAATTCTTTATATATTTACTTCTTTTTTTATTATTTATTTATTTATTTATTTATTTTTAATTTTATTTTGTCGATATACATATACAATATGGTTGATTATTGTGGCCCATTACCGAAACCTCCCTCCTCCCTCTCCCCCTCCCACCCAACAATGTCCTTTCTGTATGCTTGTCATGTCAACTTCAAGGAACTGTAATTGTTATGTCTTCTTCTCCCCCCAGGTTTTTTTTTTTTCTTTTGTGTGCGTGTGAATTTATTTATAGGGCCAGCCTGTGGCTCACTCGGCAGAGTGCAGTGCTGATGACACCAAGGCCACAGGTTCGGATCCTATACAGGGATGGCCAGTTAGCTCACTGGCTGAGCATGGTGCTGACATATTCTTTTCAATAAGTCATTGATGAAGAGGCATATATAACATATATTATTATATATAAATATATGTACATTCACAAGCAAAGGGACAGGGAGAAACAAATACATAAAGATATAAATAATTATTATTAATAAAATGTTAATAATGGTTATCTCGTGGTGGGATCACATGTCATATTTTATTTTCCTTTATATAATTTTCAATCTTTAAAAAACTTATGTAGTAAGCATGCATTACTTTTATAATCATAAACATAGGCATTATTTTTTTAAGATTTGTCTAATGGTTAAATAGAAGAGATTGTATGCTTACTAGTAAAGACATTCAAATGTCTGAGACAAGAAAAATAAAATGGCTTTATGCCAGTTTAATCCATGCACATTCAATAGTTATAATGAAAATAAATTTTTTTAAAATTTTCATAGTTAAAACATGCCTTATAAAAATCAAATTCCTATCACTAATTCTTTAGAGTTTCCACCCTTTATAGATGTAGAGACTGAATGTCATATGTAAATCTAGTTTTTGTTTAATTTCTAATTTAATGGTCTCCATACTCATTTTTTACTTGATAGTAGTTTGGGATAATTTTATTTTGACTCCTTCATTAATATGCTTATTTTAACTTATTCTTACTTCTATCCTTCCTGAGAGAAGTTAATCAAATGCAATACAATGTGATTGGAACAACAGAAGCACCTATATGGTACAAAGATGACTAAAAGGAAGGAGGGATTAATATTTAGCAAAGTTTGTCTCAGTCTTTACAAATCACTATCATCATCTTTACTATGACACAAACACTTTGGTGAGAACTGTATCTTGCCTTCCTTTGTATCTTCATCATCTAGGATGTAAAAGACAGAGTAAAAGAATATTCTGATATCTAAAGTTCCCATATTGTTCCTTTACTCTGTATTATATCTAAGATTCAAAACTATGGTATTCATCTTTTGTTTTGTAACAAATTTTGGAAAAGGTATTTTCCTCTCCGTAATTCCACATTGCATGTGTGCACAAATTTAAAAAACAAAACAAAGCAAACAAACAAAAAAACTGATTTTTCCCCCAGCAAAATATGCTATTTCTTCTTCTGTAAAATCTAACCTTCCATTAGATAGACAATTTCTGAATATCTTAAATAAATTCCCTCTTAAGTAAAATAAAATTAGAATGAAATTGCTTTTTCTAAATTGGCAATTTTTAAGACAGGCAGAGATGCAATTTAAATACTTCTGCTGCACATAACATATATCTAATAGTTCCTTTTTTCTCAAAGCTAATATTTGCATCCTTCTCTAATAGGCCATAAAACAAAGTAAAATATACAAAGTACTTGAGTTTTATAAGTAAAAAATAATGCTTCTGTGGGTTTGGGAGTGCTTTACAAGTGCCTAATTTATCTGAGGATAATTTTAAAAGAAGAGTTAAGTGTGATCATTTAGAGATGATTCGTTTTAGTGTTTAGAAAAACTGAACTTATACATGTTCTGAAGATGACTTTTTTATCCAACTTGAACTCATTTCATTTCCTTTTTTCAATATGTCAACAAAGTAAAAGATTTTTTTTTTCCCTTCACCTTAAAAGAGGCTATTTTTACTGTGGATAACTGAAAGAAACAAGATAAGCATAGAAATTAAAATTTCCTATGTGACAAGTCTTTTATAAGAAATAATATCTGTTTGTGTGTTTTGGGGGGGGCAGATTAAACAGGTAAATGGTAATTATTAAAAAAAATATAATGTAAAGTGCTGATACATATTCTCACAATCTTTATTTTTATAGTATTGTATTTTTTTTTTTATTTTGTCAATATACACTGTATATGATTATTATGGCCCGTCACCGACACCTCCTTCCTCCTCCCTTTCTCCCCTCCCCCCCAAGAATGTCCTTTCCGTTTGCTTGTTGTAACAACTTCATGGAAGTATAGTTGTTATATCTTCTTCCCCACACCACCCCCCCCGGTTTTTTTTTTTTGTGTGTGTGTGTGTGTGTG